>NC_077234.1:206344305-206644305 GCF_027887165.1 Monodelphis domestica
GCAAAATGTAAAGTGAACTGTTGTATAAACCATAATGCATTGAAGTTCTGATATTTAAAAATATTTACTGATAAAAGAGAACATTACTGAAGGGATTTGCATTCAGTGATCTCTCCAAAATGCTTTCCACTTATAAATTATTTAATTCATGCGGCCATGAAAATTTTACACAAAATAGCCATAAGCCACATACCTAAATAGAATGAATAACTCTAAAAGATACCATAGTTTGGACAAATATGAATAGCAACAACAATCAAAAGCAAAAAGTAAACATTACAATTTTTCCTCCTTTTGGCTGCTAATGTTCATTAATTTCAAAATAGGAAAACAACAATAATAGCAACAGCAGCTATAAAAACAACTACCAACCTTAAGGAAAGTAGTTCTATATCCCAACCTCTATCAATTATTAGGATTATAAATATGTAAATAAGTTGATTCTTATGCTGTGATCCTTTCATCAGGTACTAATTCTTCTTTAACTAAATCAAGGAAAAAAAACAGCATAATTAGCTAACCCAAACAAGCGAACTATGTTCCCTGAGAGATTTAAATACGAGGATGGGTTTTAGCAGTTGTTTAACCAAGTGATGGGTCCTGGGTAACAATGACGGCTCACCATTGCAGTAGTATATGCTTTCCTTTGGAAGAATTTCAACAAGACATTTTCAGAGAGAATCAGCTTAATTTCTCTCTTTATCTTTCTCCTACCATCTCCATCAACCATATACTACTGAAAAAAATGGATCAATATCAGAGAGTACATCCAGAGGACAGACTGAGTACAAAACAAACAAATAAGGACATAGACACAGAAGGTTACAAACAAAAACTACCTTCAAGCAGAAGTGACCCTCATCTGCAGAGAAGAATTCCATTTATGAACTCAAGGAAGAACTTCAAATAACCAGGTTGGCCAGGTGAGTTCTTTCCATGTATACTTCACCACTATCATACGCTAAGTTTAAGCTCATTCCTTCCTTGAACTCTACATATATTTGTGGGAAAGTGCACCTGGGGTTGGCTGGTTTGTTTTGGGTGGAGATATTTAGGATGTTTTAAAAAACTCTTCTTACTATTTATTCTTATAAACACTCTCCTAAAAACTAATTGAAGCTTGGATGCTTGATGTTAATGGGAAGCACATCAATTTCACCAGTGAGTGACAGTGCTAGAAATCCAGCCTCTCAGACTCCTAGAGCACTTAAAGTAGTAGTCCTCTCTGCTGGGGGAACCCAACCTGCCAAAGCAAGTCTTGATGGGTAACTGTCCCTAGAGGGAGTGCTGCTCTCCTCTTCCTCCTTATATTTCTATAGTGTTTTAGGATCCAGAGTTTCCACATTAAGTACCTCTGGGATCTTAATCTGTCAACATTTTAAGTCCCTGGCTTGTAATTTGTAACTTTTAATGTTTTTAAGTGTCTGCATTTAACTCTAAAATCATAGTGGCAAAACTTCAATTTTTCTTAATGTTGTAACTTTTTAAATGAGAAAGAAAGCATATTTTTCTGTTTGATTTTTCAAGTTGTTTGTAGCATTCAATTTATGTTTTTTTACAATGAAACAAAAATAAGCCATTAATGCTGATTTTTTTTTTATTTTTGGAACAGGACGGAAGCTTAGGATCATAGGATTTAGAGCTAGAAGAGAGTTTAGAGATTATCTTATAAAAGAAACAGTATATTCACAAAATAGTAACTTATATCTATTATAAAATGAATGAAACTATCAAATATTTTTGAAAAGGAAAAGAAATGTAAGAAAATCTGGCAGTTCTAGATTCCTAGAGTTTGGATCAATTCCAATCAATTCCAAATTGATCATTTGGGCTAGAAATTACTTTCAAGATCAATTCTAAACTACTCATATTATGAATGGATACCATTAAGATCTAAGGATGTGAGATGACTTGCCCAGCATTAAAGAGTTAAAAAGTGTTTTTTTTAGATCATCCTTTGGCATAAGAAAATGCCTCCTGGACATAAGGTTCCCTTCTTGACCATTCCTTTTTACAACTGGGCTCACAATGTTCTACTCTCCCTAGTAGGTAGAGCTATTAATGAATTAAATTCTCATCAAGGTCCCCAGTTTATGTCTAAGAAAAGGTCCATAGCCAGAGACATCAGAGGAAAGAACCTCTTAATGCATCTGAGAACTAAAAATACCATGAAAGTTCAATGCAAAGTTTTATTGTAAGCAATCAAGAAGAGAAGAAAGAAGAGAGAGGAAAACAAAATGACATAAACTTTGAGTCATGTAAGGACAGCACTGCATTGGGGATCACAGAGACATTATTGCAACATATCTCAGCACAAGACAAAAGTAACTTAGCAGAAAGGAAAGAATATACTTTAGACACAGAAAGTTTAAAACCAAAAAGAACAATATGAGACACAAATATTAGAGGGTTCTAAAGATGAAAAACAAACTGCAAATGAATTAATTGAGACACATGAGCAAACAACAGAATGGTCCAATGGGGAGGAAAATGCAATAACAGAGAACATTTAGCTGGAGGAAGAGGTGCTTTAACAAGAAGTTGTACTCCTGAAGGAGTAGAGTGGGGTTCTTTAACTTCTCATTTTGGGTGGGCTCCCTAGAGATGGCCAATTTGAATATAAGTGGTCATGGTAAAATATTATGAGAAATGATCCTTAGGCTGCCAAATGGGTCTTTGACACACACATAAAGGTAAGAACCCCTGATGTATATGCTTATAGTAGAGCTTAGCTTACTTTAATCTTGAAGGAAACCAGAGAAGAAGTAAATTCCATTTTTTTATTTCACAAACATTTTGAAATTAGCATATGTTAGATCTTCTAAAAGTTTTCTCTTCTATTAATCTCAGAGTCTTTATGACTCAGAGATTTATGACTAGTTAGTATATTGGACAATGCAGTTTTGTTAATAACAATAATGACTAGCATTTATATAGCTATTTAAGCCTGTATCATTTCATTAGATGCTCACAACAACTTTGGGAGATATATGCTATTATTACCCCCAATTTTACATATGAGAAACCTGAGACTGAGAGAAGATAAATTACTTGTTCAGGGTTATGCAGCAATTAAAGCCGGTTTTGGTCTGGAGTCCTTGACTGTACCATTCTTACTCAGTGAACAACCTTTGTACCTATAGATATACACACAGAAAAAATAGTGCTTAGCAACAAATCTGAAGCCAATCTAAAGATATTTTGAAACCATCAGCAAAATGGAAAATAATAAATTCTCATGTAGTTGCAAATTTATAACAGCATGTCAAACTGATGATAGTTCTCAGCTGTTTTAGTTGTCATCGCCAGGCAACACCTCCATTTTCCTCCCCCCCCCTCTCTCTCTCTCTCTCTTTCTCTGTATTTATGTATATATGTATGTATATATATGTGTATATATATATATATGTTAGATTTAAAATAGTTTTGAGCATTAAATAGTTGTAGATAAGAGAGTGGGAGCCATAAACTGTGATAATTAAAATGTTTGGGAGTAAGGGAAATATATAACAATTATGACCACTGAAATATGTTTCTACTGTGTCTTGGTTTTATATAAATATAAGATGGTCGCCAGGGAATATATTCCCAATTTATGAATATGCCCAAGCCAACTGGGGTTTATAGAGAAATTTAATTTATAATACACTGATTAATCAATAGAAAAAGAGAGAAAGTAAGAAAGGAATAAGAATGAAGGGCCTCAAGCCAATAAGGCCTAGACCTCAGTCCTAAGAGATAAATCAGTCAGTTGGTTTTATCACTCACCCAAGATCTCTCTAGGTAAGGCTTCTTATGCCAACCTTAGGTTCCACCTTCAAGAGAGCCTCCTTTCAAGAAATGTTTCCAGAGAATCCTCCTCCTGACTCCTCCTGAGTTCTCCTTCCACAGCCTCCTTCAAGACCTCTCCAGGAGCTCTCCCTCCAGGACCTCTCTCCTCTCAGACCTCCTTCAGAGCACCAATCCTCTTCAGAGCATCCACACCCCTTCAGTCCTCAGACCCCGCTATCTTTAAGCAAACAATCTCAGTCCCCTCCCCTCAGTTCTCACATCTACCAATCACTGTCGATGTCTCCCCTGTGCCAATGGTGGCTCTAGCTTAACCCAGAACTGCCCAGAGATCTCTCTCCTTTGCACATGTCTGTTGAAGGTCATATTCTCAAATAATTAAATCTTGATCTTTGCTGCAGCCCTTCCTAAATCCTGTTACTCTGAGTAGGGTGGAGATTGTAGTTTCCAAGACCTGGTTCTGTCATTCCAAGTATCTCTATTGTATCAATTCTAAAATCAATCATGACTCAAAGAACTTCCTGTTCTATGCTTAAGCATAGGTCAAAGCCCTTTCCATTGTTTAGCAAAAGGTTTCTGTCCTAAAATAGTCTTAAGTAGGGAGGAGAAGGATCCTCCCATGCCAAGGAGTTTCATATTCCAATAGAGTTCTTACTATCAGTAGGAAATTTTTTCAAGTATGAAATTTCCCAAAGGGGAAATTTCCAACATTCATAAGTCTAAGAAATTTTAAGGTTACATATATATATATATATATATATATATATATATATATATATATATATACAGGCACTCAGAAACTTTTTGAACTAAAAAACACTAACAGAAGGAGGAATTAGCCAAGGGAATGAGACGGACAGTGATGGATGATTTGAGTGCTAAGATGTAGAGCTGTCCAAAGAACCAGAGAAAACTCAGAGCTTAGACATATACTTAGCATATGTTAGATCTTCTAAAAGTTTTATTTCTTTTATTAATCTCAGAATCCCTCTTGGTTTATGACTAGTTAGTATATTGGACAATGCAGTTTTGTTAATAACAATAATGACTAGCCATTTATATAGATATTTAAGTCTATATCATTTCATTAGAGAGAGAGAGAGAGAGAGAAAGTGCCTCATTTTTATTGATAAAAGGATGTCACAGAGAAAGGACACCATACTTTATACAAAGTCTGAAGCAGAAATTTGATTTTGAACTTTATCAAGTCTGGCAAAAGACCTGCTAACAGTGATACTTGACCTGGGGTGAACTTCCCTCAGAGAATTGGACATCTCAAGTGGTGCCACAAATTATTTAAACTGCTCACACTCTTACTGGGTGTATTCTCAGCAGAGAGACTGCGGAGTTGTGGGAAGTGTGTCAGGTTTTAAGCCAGGGGACTAGAGTTCAAATTCTTGCTCTGCCCCTTACAGCTTTGGGACCCAGACAAGTTGCCTAATTGAATCCCCTAAATCTGTCTAAAAGTAGTTTCAAATAATATCTGCCCCCGCTGCCAAATCAAAGTATATGTCTAAGCTCTGAGTTTTCTCTGGTTCTTTGGACAGCTCTACATCTTAGCACTCAAATCCTACATCACTGTCCATCTCATTCCCTTGGCTAATTCCTCCTTCTGTTAGTGTTTTTTAGTTCAAAAAGTATCTGAGTGCCTGTTATGTGGAAATCACTATGATGCTGTGTGGAACAGAAGTAATAATCATATTAATTGGTATATAGTTCTTGAAGGTGTGGGAAGGAAAACTAAAACAAGTTCTGGACTTTCTGCCATTGAGTTGGAACAACAACAGTGGGAATATTAGAGAGAGAAAATATTGACAAGAAAGACAGTTGGTGGGGGAAGGGGCAACTGGGAGTGGCAGTTGGTCTTGTGACGAGCACTTCCTTCCTGGTCCTGGAAGTGGAAGTGGAAGGAGGCCTCTCTCCCTGTATCTGGATAGAAGTGGCTCTATTCCTGATTTTCCCAACTGTGTGCTCTCCCTGGATTCCTGTGATCATGTCATTGACAAAAGGACTTAAGGGAAGTAGTTTGAACTGTTAGGCTGGTCTTTAGAGGTGTCAGCCTGAAGAGACAGACCCAACAAACTCTGAAGGTCAGAACTTTTCTTCCTCCCACTGTCTACTGCTAAGACTTTGAATTTAAGAAAGCTAGGAATCCAGGGAGAGCACACAGTTGGGAAAATCAGGAATAGAGCCACTTCTATCCAGATACAGGGAGAGAGGCCTCCTTCCACTTCCACTTCCAGGGCCAGGAAGGAAGTGCTCGTCACAAGACCAACTGCCAGTTGCCCCTTCCCCCACCAACTGTCTTTCTTGTCAATATTTTCTCTCTCTAAAATTCCCACTGTTGTTGTTCCAACTCAATGGCAGAAAGTCCAGAACTTGTTTTAGTTTTCCTTTCCACAAAGGTTTACAACATGCTTTATGTACCTTATCTCATTTCATTGTCCCAGAATTGTGGATAGAGAACCAACCCCAGAATCAGAAGAAAACTGAGTTTAAGTCCTATTTCTGACACATATCTGCTGTGAGATCCTGGGAAAGTCATTTTCCATAATCACAGAAAAATATGCAAGGCTAGAAATTTCAGAGAAAGCTCAGATCTGAACTTGCACAGGAAGTTTGATACTGGGAGTTCCCTATACTTATTAATCATACCTCCAGCCTTAAAAAAGAGAGAGCAAAAATCTGTAGCCAAACCTGTCATATAAAAAATATAGATATCATTATGTCCATTGTATAGATGAGTAAATTGATACTTAAATAAATTAAGTGACTTGCTCATGGTCAGAGAGCTAAGTTTTAGGTGTAGAATTTGAGCCTAGGCTACTCTTGGGTCCAAGTCTTACAATTTCAATCAATTTTTATTTAGGAGATTAAATGTTTAATTAGCATCAGCTGATAGAAAATTGCCAGGTCCTTTGCAACTTCCAATTAATCCATTTCTATTATTACCTTGAAGGTCCTGTTAAAATCTCACCTCCAAGAAGTTAGTTTAGATTAATTTAACTGCCACTCATTCATTCTGCACCTCTAATTAATCATTAATTCAATTTGTGTGAAGATATATTGTTTTCCTTTGGTATGTCACGCTTATATCATTATCCGTAAATAGTTTTCTATTTTCTTTCTTTCTATCTATCTATCTATCTATCTATCTATCTATCTATCTATCTATCTATCTTTCTATCTATCATCTATGATTTGTTTTTCCAAGTCAATATTGAGTGCCTCTCTATCTGGAAATAGTTGTGTCAGAGATCACGTTTCCTATCCCATCTGTATATAAAATAGGAATTGTGGTGCCTGGGACCAATTAAGTTGAGGTGGAGGCAGTGGTGATAGCTCAAAAGTTATTGTGGCCAGAGGTGAATCATGGTGATTGAAGCAGTGGCCTGTCATCTTCACCCCTGGGAGATTTCCTGGGAGAATATTAATTAATGCTATTAAGTATCCCCATTTTACAGATTTGGAAACTGAGGTAAACAGAGGCTAAGTTGCCAAGAGTTGCACTACTGGAAGAAAGAATAGTCTTTGGGAGAGGAGCAGCACGATACCTGCATTCTGGGGATGGTGGAAGAAGGGGTTACATTGTGGGAATGGTGTTCATTGAAGACAGGAAGTGTACTCCATCCTCGATGATGTTAGCACCCTGAGCACAGCCCCTTTTTGCTCTATGCTAGATACAGCACTAGTCCTGTAGCACTTCAGAGTATTTGTGTACTCTGTACACAGCAGGTCCTCAGGAAATGCTAACTGGTTGTGTCTTGACTCTACTATTATCCCTGTTTGCTGGGTGCTTCCTAAAATACTCTTTAACAGACTAAGAATTATGAGACCTAGCAACACTGGAAAGAACATTTTTAATGTTACCTTATAAAACCTTATCTAGTCCTTCATCTTTGTCCAAACTTCTACTGCTTATTTTCTTTTAAGTGTTGGGTTTTTGTCCCTGCCTTGATATTTGTAAGACCTTGTATCATTGTCACTGTGTGACTTGAATCCTCTCCAAACTCCAGCTGTGGTCTTTCTCCACTCAGCCTATAATTACTACCAGAACCTATCTTACCCTGTATGAACTTCTTTTTTCAAAGATTATGCATCTGAATAGAGCTAGCCTTTTTTTTATTTTTATATAGCATTACATCAAGGCTCAAGAATCAAGTCTCTGCTAGTTATTATCAAAGCTTTCTTCATAAAACTTTTAAGATAGCCAACCTACAATTTTGGTCCTGACTAGTACTATTTTCTATGGCCTTTATTGAGTATCCATAAGTGCATCATCTTCTCCTGTCCAAATCCAAATGTATTTTTAAAAAATTATTTCTGCGGTTGTTAACACCTCAGCTTTATATGGTCTGCAGTTTTCTCACAACTTACATTACTTTCTTTTCCAGGCCATTAACTAACTTAATGCCAATGGAGAACCTTCAAATGATATAGAAACAGAAGGCATAAAGAAAAAAAAAGTGTTTATAATCAAGGCCTCCTCTGAACACATTAAAAGAAAACCAAATGGAAGGTGACTAGTTCAGCTGTGCATTGTTTATAGCTTCTCAATATATTATCATGTTTATGTATTTATGTGATTTGAGAAGGAGCCAGTTTTGACTTAAGGCAGAAGGATAGAATTCATTTGTGATTAAAAGTAAATATTGTGCATATGTACTAAGGTACGCCTTAGCCCAATCACACAAAACCCAAATTCCAAATTCACTTTGTATTTTGGGGGATAGACTTAGCAGGGAGTAACTAAAAATTTAGAGTAAATAAATAATCATTTACTTTCATTAATGAAATTGATCAGAAACCACATCTCCTTTTTTCTTCTGTATCACTATTAACAGGAAACATAAGTATACATACATACATGCATATATGATTTCATGGAGTTTCTAAGAGGATCTTCTTAGGAAAGTGTAAGAACTTCATCTTTAATTTATAATCTTAGATAAGAGCCTAGAGGATTTAGAAATTAAATAATTTTCCTGGGCTCAAATAACCTGAATGTATCTGTGTTGAAACTTGTTCTTTTTAGTAACAAATGCAACAACAATAGCTAATATTTATATAGTGCTTACTATGTGGCAGGCATTATACTAATGAACTATACAAATGTTATCTCATTTGTAACAACCTTGGGGGGTAGGTGCTATTAATATCCTCATTTTACAGATAAGGAAACTGATGTAAACAGAGGCTAAATTGCCAAAAGTCACATGCCTGGTAAGTATCTGACTCCAAATTTGATTTCATGTTTTCCTGATTTCACTTTCTTAGGGACATAACATTTTGGATGAATGAGAGAGAGAGAGAGAGACAGAGAGAGAGAGAGAGAGAGAGAGAGAGAGAGAGAGAGAGAGAGAGAGAGAGAGAGAGAGAGAGAGAGAGAGAGGATTGATTCATTAATATACTTTCACTTTCCTCAAGGTCAACTCTACCTTTCCTCAACCCAACTCTACAGTAGAACCATCCACATATTTCACCGTTTCCATTATTGTCAATCATTAAAATATATTTATTCAATAATTTATGTCCAAGGCAAGGATGATACAAAAACATTGAGGTTATAATTTAACAGATAAAATAAGACATATGACAATACTTTTAAAAAGAAAAAGAAAATATGTGCTTTCATAAGATTAGTATAGAAGTCATAGAGGAGTTAAGTTTGGAGACTTATCATCAGGAGCTAGGATGCAGCTGTAGGATAGGTAGAATTTCAAAGGAGGAAACTAGCATTGCTTTGGGTTTGCACCAAAGGTAGGTTGTTTGAAAAAGAGCAAGACTTTTTTGAGAAATGTTGAGCTATCCATTGTGAATTGAGCAGAAGAATAAATGTAGGGAGCAGGAGCAACAGGAATTGCTAAGAAATGTTCAGTGTAATATCTAATTGGCAACCTCTGTCCCACAAAACTGAAATAGTGAACAGTGGTCATGTAGATCTTATCAAAGGAAGGGACAAGTGGTATGCTGAAGGCAATGTAAACTAAATTTTCAATGTGAGCATTTATAGTTTGGAAATTCATGTATGCTAGAAATCAGAGTTTGATTATTTTATTGATTGACTAGACATAAGAAAGAGATAGAGAAAATGTTAATGATGCAGATTAAACCCCAATGCATTCCCTTTGTATTTAATGGCCATTGTTGAACATTTGCCATGATAATCATGGACAGTGACCACCCAGCACCACTTGTTGTTAAAATTTTTTTTTTAATTTTTTTTGGTCAATTTCAAACATTATTCCTTGGTTACAAAAATCATATTCTTTTCCTCCCTCCCCCCTTCCCGTTGCTGATGCATAGTTGCACTGGGTATTACATGTGTCCTTGATCAGAACCTATTTCCATTCTGTCGATGTTTGCACTAGGATGTTCCATTAGGGTCTATATCCCCAAACATATCCCCTCGAGCCATGTAATCAAGCAGTTGTTTTTCTTCTGTGTTTCTACTCCCACAGTTTTTCCTCTGAATGTGGATAGTGTTCTTTCCCATAGATCCCTCCAAGTTGTTCAGGATCACTGCATTGCCACTAATGGAGAAGTTCATTACATTCAATTGTACCACAGTGTATCAGCCTCTGTGTACAATGTTCTCCTGGTTCTACTCCTTTTGCTCTGTATCACTTCATGGAGGTTGTTACAGTTCACTTGGAATTCCTACACTTTATTATTCCTTTGAACACAATTGTATTCCATTACCAACATGTACCACAATTTGTTCAGCCATTCCCCTGTTGAAGGGCATCCCCTCATTTTCCAATTTTTTTGCCACCACAAAGAGTGCAGCTATGAATATTCTTGTACATGTCTTTTTCCTTATTATCTCTTTGGGGTACAAACCCAGCAGTGCTATGGCTAGATCAAAGGGCAGACAGTCTTTTAGCGCCCTTTGGGCATATTTTCAAATTAACCTCAAGAATGGTTGGATCAATCCCAACTCCACCACCAATGAATTAATGTCCCAACTTTGCCACATCCCCTCCAGCATTCATTACTTTCCTTTGCTATCATATTAGCCAAATCTTCTAGGTGTGAGTTGATACCTCAGAATTCTTTTGATTTGTATCTCTGATAATAAGAGATTTAGAACACTTTTTCATGTGCTTATTAATAGTTTTGATTTCTTTGACTGAAAATTACCTATTCATGCCCCTTGCCCATTTATCAATTGGAGAATGGCTTGATTTTTCGTACAATTGGTTTAGCGCTTTATAAATTTGAGTAATTAAACCTTTGTCAGAGGTTTTTGTTGTGAAGATTATTTCCCAATTTATTACTTCCCTTCTAATTTTAGTCACATTGGTTTTGTTTGTACAAAACCTTTTTAATTTGATGTAATCAAAATTATTTATTTTACATTTTGTGACTTTTTCTAAGTCTTGCTTGGTTTTAAAATCTTTCCTTTCCCAAAGATCTGACATGTATACTATTCTATGTTCAGATAATTTGCTTATAGCTTCCTTCCTTATGTTCAAGTCTTTGATCCATTCTGAGTTTATCTTGGTGTAGGAATTGATCCAAACCTAATCTCTCCCACATTGTCTTCCTATTTTCCCAGCAGTTATTATCAAATAGTGGATTTTGGTCCCAAAAGCTGGGATTTTGGGGTTTATCATAGACTGTCCTGCTGAAGTCATTTTCCCCAAGTCTATTCCACTTATCCTCCTTTCTATCTCTTAGCCAATACCAAATTGTTTTAATGACTTTATAGTATAGTTTGAGACCTGCTACTGCAAGGCCACCTTCCCTTGCATTTTTTTTTTCATTATTTCCCTGGATATCCTTGATCTTTTGTTCTTCCAAATGAACTTTGTTATGTTTTCTTCTAATTCAGTAAAAAAAAATTTGGAAGTTCAATGGGCATGGCACTAAATACTAAATAAGTAAATAAGTTTGGGTAGGAAGGTCATTTTTATTATGTTAGCTCGTCCTACCCATGAGCAGTAAATGTTTTTCCAATTGTTTAGATCTAGTTTTAATTGTGTGGAGAGTGTTTTGTAGTTATGTTCATATAGTTCCTGTGTTTGTCTCGGCACATAGATTCCTAAGGATTTTATATTGTCCAGGGTGATTTTAAATGGAATTTTTCTAACTGATTCTTGCTACTGAGATGTGTTGGAGGTACATAGAATTGCTGATGACTTATGTGGGTTTAGTTTGTATCCTGCAACTTTGCTAAAGTTGTTGATTATTTCTATTGGCTTTTAGTTGATTCTCTAGTCTTCTTTAAGTAGACCATTATATCATCGACAAAGAGTGATAGCTTGGTCTCTTCGTTGCCAATTTTTATACCTTCAATTTCTTTTTCTTCTCTAATTGCTACTGCTAGTGTTTTTAGTACAATGTTAAATAATAAGAGTGATAATGGACATCATTGTTTCACTCCTGATCTTATTAGGAAGGCTTCTAGTTTTCCCCATTGCAGATTATGTTGGCTGATGGTTATAGGTAAATACTTTTTATTATTTTTAGGAAAGACCCTTCTATTCCTATACTCTCTAGTGTTTTCAATAGGAATGGGTATTGTATTTTGTCAAAGGCTTTTTCTGCTTCTTGTTGAGATAATCATGTGGTTTTTGTCAGTTTGCTTGTTGATATGGTCAATTAATGTGGATGGTTTTCCTAATTTTGAACCATCCTTGCATTCCTGGCATAAATCCCACCTGATCATCATGAATAACCCTCATGATGACTTGTTGGAGTCTTTTTTGCTAGTATTCTATTTAAGATTTTTGCATCTATGTTCATTAAGGAGATTGGTCTGCAGTTTTATTTCTCTGTTTTTTGAACTGTCTAGCTTTGGAATCCTTACCATATTTTGTGTCATAAAAGGAATTTGGTAGAACTCCTTCTTTGCTTATTATGTCAAATAGTTTGTATAGTATTGGGATTAGCTGTTCAATGAATGTTTGATAGAATTCTCTTGTTAATCCATCAGACCCTGTGGATATTTTCTCAGGGAATTTTTTGATGGCTTGTTCAATTTCTTTTTCTAATATGGAATTATTTAAGAATTCTGTTTCTTCTATTAATCTAGACAATTTATATTTTTGTAAATATTCATCTAAATCACCTAGATTGGTATATTTATTGCCATATAATTGGGCAAAATAGTTTTTAATTCTTGCCTTAATTTCCTCTTCATTGGAGGTGAGGTCTCCCTTTTCATCTATAATACTTTTAATTTGGTTTTCTTCTTTGCTTTTTTTTATTAGATTGACCAGTACTTTGTCTATTTTGTATATTTTTCCAAAATACCAACTTCTAGTCTTATTTATTAGTTCTATAGTTCTTTCACTTTTGATTTTATTAATTTATCCCTTAAAATTTTTATGATCTCTAATTTAGTTTTCTTCTGGGGATTTTTAATTTGTTCACTTTCAAGTTTTTTGATTTGCATGTCCAATTCATTGACCTCTGCCCTTCCTAATTTGTTAATATATGAACTCTAGGATTTAAATTTTCCCCTGATTACTGCTTTAGCTGCATCCCATAGATTTTGAAAGGATGTCTCATCATTGTCATTTTCTTCAATGATATTGTTAATTGTTTCTATGATTTGTTCTCTAACTAACCGATTTTGGAGAATCATATTATTTAATTTCCAATTAATTTTTGAGTTGGCTCTCCATGTACCCTTATTGATCATTATTTTTATTGTGTTATAATCTGAAAAGATTTCATTATTTCTGCTTTTCTGCATTTGTTTGCCATGTTTTTATGACCTAGTACATGGTCAGTTTCTGTGAATGTACCATGTGCTGCTGAAAAGAAGGTGTCTTCCTTTTTGTCCCTATTTATTTTTCTCCATATATCTATTAACTCTAATTTTTCTGAGATTTCATTCACTTCTTTTATCTCTTATTTATTATTTGATTTGATTTATCTAAATTTGATAGTGGTAAGTTTAGGTCTCCCACTAACATAATTTTTCTATCTATTTTATCCTGGAGCTCCACTAGTTTGTCCTTTAGAAATTTGGATACTATACCATTTGGTGCATACATGTTGATTACTGATATTTCCTCATTGTCTATACTCCCTTTTATCAGCAGGTATTTACCTTCCCTATCACTTTTAATCAGGTCTATTTTTACTTTGGCTTTGTCAGATATATCATGATTGTAACTCCTGCCTTCTTTCTATCAGTTGAGCCCCAATAGGCTTTGCTCCAACCTTTAATTCTAACTTTTTGAGTATCTATCCACTTCAGGTGTGTTTCTTATAGAGGACATATACTAGGATTTTGGAGTCTAATCCACTCTCCTATTTGTTTTCGTTTTATGTGTGAGTTCATCCCATTCACATTCAAAGTTATGATTATCACTTGTATATTCCCCAGCATTTTGATTCTGTCCTTTTCTTCTTGTGCTATATCCTTTTAAACCAGTGGTTTACTTTTAATCAATCCCCCTAATCCCCTCCCTTAATATGCTTCCCTCTCTGGATCCTCTCTTTTTGTTCCCTTCTTCTTTTATTGGGTCTGTTAAATTCTCTACCCCTCTTTCTTTCCCTCCCTTTTTATACTCCCTTCCCCCTAACCCCCTTAGTTTTCCCTTCTCACTTTCCCTGTAGGATAAGATAGAATTCAAGATCCCAATGGATCTAGATGCTCTTCCCTCTCAGAATTGATTTCACTGAGAGTAAAGTTTAAGAATTACTATTGTCATTCTCTTCCTCTCCTTCTTATAAGAGTATTCTTCCCCTCCCCTTCCCATGTGTATCTTTGTGTGATAAAGATTATCCTTTTTATTTTATTTCTTCAAGTATCTCTTGTTGCTATCTTCAATTCCCCCCTCCCTTTTCTCTTTTTATATCATCTTATAGCACTTATTACCCCCAATCTCTCCTGTGAATTATTTTTCTAATTACTATAATAGTGAATATAATTTTTGAGAGTTACAAATAACATTTCCCCCATATAGTAATATTTATAATTTGATCTTATCATAGCCCTTAAAGTAGAGAGTTTGAATTAAAAAAATATTTTCCCCCTTTCCCTCTGTTTCTTATTTACCTTTTCATGTTTCTCTTGATCTTTGTGTTTGGATATCAAACTTTCCATTTAGTTTTGGTCTTTTCTTTACAAATACTTGGAAATCTACTATTTTTTTTTTTTGAATGCCCCGACTTTCCCTGGAAGTATGTAGTCAGTTTTGATGGATAGGTCATCCTTGGTTGAAGACCCAGTTCTCTTGCCTTTCTGAATATCATGTTCCAAGTCTTGCAATTCTTTAGTGTGGAAGCTGCCATGTCTTGTTTGATCCTGATTGGTGCTCCTTGGTATCTAAATTGTCTCTTTTTGGTTTCTTGTAGAATTTTCTCCTTAGCTTGAAAGCTCTGGAATTTGGAAATTAAATTCCTGGGAGTTGTCTTTTAAGGATTTAGTGTAGATGGTGTTCTAGGAACTCTTTCAATGTCTATTTTGCCCCCCTCGTTCAAAAACATCAGGGCAGTTTTCTTGGATGATTTCTTGTAGTATGATATCAATATTTCTGTTTATTTTTGGATTTTCAGGTAGACCAATGATTCTCAAATTGTCTATCCTGCCTCTGTTTTCCTGATCTGTCATCTTCTCAGTGAGATATTTTATGTTTTCTTCTATTTTGTCAGTCTTTTGACTTTGCTTTATTAATTCTTTCTGTTTTGCAAGGTCATTACCTTCTAATTGCCTAATTCTGGTCTTTAAAGACTTGTTTTCCATTTCAGTTTGGTCTCTCCTGCTTTTCGTGGCTTCCAGCTGTTTCTCCAATTGGGAGTTCTTGTCCTTTAAAGTTTTATTTTCTCTTTCAACTATTTTCCACTTTTTTTGCCAGAAGGCTTCCATCTTTTTGATAAGCTCCAACTTAAGTTCTTCAAGAGTTTGTGGACAATTTCCTTTCTTTTTTTTTCTTTTGGAAGGTTTTGGGTTTATTTGAATTTCCTCCTCTATTACCTCTGTAGCCTGGGTTTTTTCTCTGTAAAAAATTTTTTGGATCAATCCCTTCTTCCTGTTTTTCTTATAGGCAGTTGTTGCTCCTGGGCACAATTTGCCATCACTGGTTTTTCCTTTCCTTTTTAGTAAGAAATCTGAGTGAGATGGGCAGGCTCTCTGTGTATGGAGCTAAGGAGAAAGGATTTTGCCTGAGGCAAGCTCTCTGATCTCCCCAGCTTCTGCTGTTTGCTGCCCTTCTCTGTGTTATCTTCATGCGAGCTCCCACAGTCTCTGTGCTCTTCAGCCTACTCTGGTTTCATGTGTAGCTGCTCTCAGGGGTAGGTCTTTGGTGGTCTTAGTCAGCTCCCAAGGACCTACACTATCCTTATTCACTCTAGATGTGCCCCTTACTCACTCGCTGATTCTGGCACTTACTGGCTCTGACTCTGGCTCTGTAGTTGGGATGAGATAGTGTAGATCAGCTTACGGTTTTGATGGGAGCTTTTTCACCCCCTTATAGTGTGGAAATGCCCAAATCCCACGAACCTTCAATTCTGCACCCTACTCTAGAGTCCCTTCGTTCTTATGAATTTGGTTTTTTTGGTCTTTTGAAGTAGTCTATATTGGTGAGTGCTGAAGAGAGGAAAAGTCTTGTGTCTAGACTCCCGCCATTTTTCCCTGGAAGTACTAGCACCACTTATTATTTACCCACATGCTTGGTGGAGGGGCGGAGTATTCTTATACCATACTATCTTTGGATAGTATGGCAGAGAAGACCATGTAAAGAAAAGTGAAGTTACAGAACCTTACTTGGAGGAGAGAGGTTGAAATTCCAATCTATTAGAAATAATATATAATCCAATTCTTGGTATTTTTAAAGTTACCATTGTTTATTTCTGCTTTTCCTATAGTAAAGAGTTCATTTAATCCATATTCATTTTAGTAGATTATTCATATAATTTATTCACATCAGTTGTAAATCTCATTCACAAATTTATATTATGTATACCATATTTCTTCATACTCTATTTTCTTATAAATATTATATGACATATATGTTCATTTTATTAGTTTATTCTGAATCTCATTCACAAATGAGCAACTTTGGTTGTCATATGAAGTTAGTTAAGTAGAATGAAATCAAATATGAATAGGCCTGTGAGCCAAACAAATTACATTGGGATCAAATATTATTGGGATCAAATCATACCATTTGATTAGCTGGAAAATATTGGTAAAAACTGAGGCTGGCAAAAATGGGCAATTTTTAGAGGTCCCTAGAGTGAAGTGTTTTGACTTGAAAACTGAGCACCATGTGATGACTTGATGAGATATAATAACCCGTTGCAATGACTGATTGGTTTTTACATGGCTAGTGAGTGAACTGGAGCATCTGGAACCCAGGGTATCACCAGGCAATTTACCCAGTTAACAATCTTAGTAACCACATAAAAGATACAGGAAAACAGCTTTAGACCTGAAAGAGTCCTTAGAAGCTATTAAGTACAACCTAATGAATTGACAGATGAGGAAATTGATAATGAGTGACTTGTGAAGGATAGCAAAACTAGTAATGTTTGAGGTAGGATTTAAATATGGGATTTTCTGGTTCATAGTGTGATTGTGAAAATCACCTTTAAAGATTGTTATAATATTAATTCATGGTTGCCAAGGAATTTATTTATGAAATTCTAAAATGAAACACTCAAGTCAGAATGGAGTTTATTGTGGTTTAATCACAACGGGAGTAAGAAAAAAAGGACAGGGAATGAAGGAGGGAGGAGGAAAAGGAAAAAGGTTAATTCAACTTTCTGGCAGAGCCAGAGGGAGTTTAGACCCAAAGGCCAAGGTAGAGAAGAGAATCAGTCCTTGACTCACGTGACCGATCTAAAGGAAAGCTGTCTGCGGACCTCCTCCTTGCTCAAGCTCCTAGAAGGAACTGCCGCCTAGCTCTGTCCACAGGAAGTGAGCGAATTCTAGAGGCTGTTCCCTACCTTACTTCCTGTGCCTCACAAGTGCCAATGGTGGCTCAAGCTTGGCTTAGGACAGCCCAGGTGGGCAGTTAGTTATTTATGATTTGCCATTGACTAGCACATACCCATGTAGTGTGGGTGTGCACAATCCTGGGTGCTAGACCAAGCAAGATGGAGATTTTAAAATTCACAATCCCCCCTGATGATGATTGGAGGACTAGTGTCCCCAATTGATCACTAAACATAAGCGTCCTGCACCTTGAAAAATTCTAACTGTAAGTGTATACAAAATTTTACTCACTAATAGAAAAACTACAATAGTTGTAAATTAGGGGAAATCGACGAGAGAGAAAGACAGTAAACCAATATTTTGCTGGGCACATTGACAAAAGCCAATTAGGGGACAGTCCCCTTTGGCATAAGAGTATACATTCAAAAAAATATTCAATCAACCGCACCCCAAGGTTCATTCTGGATCTTCCTGTAGTGAAAGGGTTTAGATAACTTTCTGCAAACAGTTCATTCTCTGGATTCAGTCAGTTAGCAAGCTTCTTCTATGAGGATCTATCTCGAACAAAATTTAAATCTTGGATTTTATGAAAATACAATCCCCCCTGAAGAAAGTGTTGAAAAAAACACCGAGTCCAGCTAAGGATGCAAGGTTTAGTTGTGGGGGTGTGTGAGTTAATTCAAAAGGAAAACAAAAACAAAAATGAGAACAACATAAAAAAAAAAGAAAACAAAACAAAAGAGAGGGGAAAAAGGGAAAAAATGAAGGGAAAAAATATAAACCTTTATATATATGTGTTTGTGTGTGTGTGTGTGTGTGTGTGTGTGTGTGTGTGTGTGTACTAAAGAAGAATTCAAAATCAGTATCAAAATATCAAAACTCTATGTATACAAAATTTTGAGAAAGCAAGAATATATCTGATTTAGAACAGAATCAGTAAAATGACTTACCCTACTGGAATTAATATGTGCTGGCAGGCCAAAGCGAGGAATAATTTCTTTTAAAAGCACCTTAGCACAAAAGCCACTGTGGCTCGGGCTGTAGGAAATGCTTCCATCCATCTGGTCAGTTGGTCTACTATGACCAGACAAAATTTATATTGTCCAGCCTTTGGCATTGTTATAAAATCTATCTGCAGGTGCTCAAAAGGTGTGTAAGCCAGAGGACACCCACCAAAGGCTTTTCCTCGAAAGGCATGTTGGTTATATGCCTGGCAGGTAGAGCAGGCTGAACACACTTTAGATGCTATGGTAGTTATAGCAGGGGCTATCCATACTCTCTTAATAGAGTCCACAATGCCCTGGGTACCAAAGTGGCCATTATTATGAACAGATTGGCAAATTTGGTGATAGAAACTTCTAGGGAGCAGGGGTTTTCCTTCAGGTGACACCCAAACTCCATTGATCTGTTTTGCTTTGAATTTTTGTTTCCATTTTTCCACTTCCTTCTCATTATAGGAAAGTGATAAATTAAAGTCATCAGTGGTTGTTAGTGTCAAAAGTATTTCAGGCCCTTCTATGGCTGCTAGCTTTGCAGCAGCATCTGCTCGGTCATTTCCCCTAGAGAAAGGGTCAGAGCCACCTGTATGGGCAGAGCAATGAACTACAGCTTGGGCTTCAGGCAGCTGAAGAGCAGAAAAGGACTTCATTAATAATTTCAGCATTAGCTATGGATTTTCCAGCTGAGGTTAAAAATCCTCTCTGGAGCCAATGCCAAAAGCATATCTAGAATCCGCATAAATTGTTGCCTTTTTACCCTTGGCAATTATACAGGCATGTTTCAGTTCTTAACCCAAAATGAGTTTTACTTTGTTTAAAAATATGTTTATTACCAAGGTTGAAAGATTGCTACCTTTGTAAAAACTTTTGACAAATATCCATTGGTTCATAGGCTTTTAAAATGGCATACAGCAACTCATATGAAATATGATAGTGTTTGTTTGCTATTGTAATTAATTAGGCTATTGAGAATTTTGGGGATGTTGATAACTACATATTTGTACTACTGTTCTTTAAAAATGAAAAATGTTACCTTGTAAAATTCATTGCTCATACTGACAGTGGATCATGGCCAGATATGAAGAGGAAATTGATCTCATTTTTGGTGAGAAAGCCTTGCATTCTATATTTTCTTAGCTGACACAGTGTGTCGATTATAAGCTACATTTTTTAATTTTTAAAACTCTTATTATCTTTTTCTTGCATGTGCAACATGCAATGTTAATTTTTTCTCTCCTTTTTTATATTTGAAGCACATGTCACCAGCATTAAGATTTTCTTTAACTTTTTGATTTTTCAGTAATATAAGTTTAAAATACACTTGCTAATGCATGCCCCAAAAGCTTGAGACTATAAAAATGATGCCACTAATTGTTTAAAATATATTATGGGACTTTACTTAATAATTCTGTCTGATTCCAGGACAAAATATACACAAAAGAGCCAACTCACAGGGCCAAAGAGAACCCAATCCAAGATGGATTGATGTACTTCCAAGCCAATGCAAAGGTTTTGAACCCAGTGTGAAGACTCGAGGTTACTGTGTTTAACATCATTAGACATAGGTTTTCCTTGGGTCCACATTAACTCTGAAAATACTCACAGACGAGTATCCCCAAAATCTTGACTCCTATAATCTGGTCCCTTTTTCTTTCATAGTGTGGTACCTTTCTGTAGTCCTGGCTACTGACTGGGTAAATGCATCATTCCTTAGATCATTTTAATTGGGCCCTGATTCAAGGACATGTTGTAGATTTATTTTTCTTTTACTTGGAGTTTTTACACATAAGACTTTGATTGTCTGTATTTTCATCCAGAAATTTTTCTTTTTTATTTGGATTTTTCTGATGCCTTTTTAATTTCTCTTGCCAATTGATTCATATACCTCATACCTCAGCCATGCATCCCTAAGTGATCCTGTGTTTTTCAATCACCCTCTTAACGGGGGAATGTAAAAATAATATTATTTAAATTGCAAAGTTTAAATTCCTTTTAAGAAGAATCTTAGGTAAAGAAAGATGATACCTCTCCAAATCTAGAAACTAAACTGTTGGAGAAGACACCATGAAGAAGCCTCCAGACCACAAGCTGCACAAGAATGAACTTTGGGTGTAGTTGATTGAACATTTATTTGTATGTATACTTTCATGCCAAAGGGGACTTCCCCCTAACTGGCTTTATTGATTATGTCTTTATGATCCTTTGGGCAAGTCCTTCTTCCCAGAGGATCAAATGGGGGGAATGTAAAAATGGAGACTTGAATCCAGGACTTCAATCCCCAGAAGTCCTTGCTCCACTTCCCCAGAATGCTTTGTAATCTCACTGAATTCTCACCTGAGCCGAGAGCAAATGATTATTTAAAGGGCCTCCGCCATAGGCGGGGTCTCTCTCTTCTTTTCTACTTCTGCTTCAAAGCAGACGCGGCTCTCCACCTAGCAGGCAAGATGTGAGTGGCCCTGAATAGGCTCTTTGGGCCTAGACATGTGCCTCTCTTACTTGTATTTTCTTTATATTTTAATCTTCAATAAATCTCTGAAAATATAATACTCCTTGCAGAGAGAAACTAATTTCTACCTGCCTCAGTTTCCCTAAATTTTAACTGTTACACTAGTTCAGTACTCTATCCTCTGGAGCTCTTAGCCCTGACTCCTGGTTCTATTCATTTGATGAAACAGTTGTCCCAACTGTTAGAATATGAGGTGGAGTGGGAAATGAGTCACTACAGGACCTCAAGAATTGCAGTGATGTGGTTGTGGGCCTGAGTTACCTAGATTCTGTCAACTCATAATTATGTATAATTTGTAGATTAACTAGGGACAGAGTTTGTCTTCTATTACTAGCTTTCTGCACATGGAGGCCTAATCAGATGCCCCATTAGGAAAGACAAGGAAAGTAAAAGATAAGCCCTCCGTTTATTCATACTCAGTTATTTTAAGCAGTTCTGGGAAACATCTATCTGGAGGATGAGGGGAAAGGCAAGAATATATTCAGAAATGGGGAAGTCCAAACTCCTTTGCTTTGATAGGCATCAGCATATAAAGGAAAGAGCATGGGAATGCAATTAGAGAAATTGAGTTTGAATACTAACTTTTCTGTTTACTGCCTAGTTGACCTCAGCAAGAAACTTAGCAACTTCTTAGAGGGTCTAATTTACCTATAAAATTGAGGGTGTTGGACTAGATGGTACCTAGGTTCCAGGTCAGATCTATAACAATAATTCTATTAGTTAAATAAGAAATTGGAAAAAGCCCTGCTCTTGTTCTTACTTCCCCCACCAAAAAAAAGATTGACTCAGCCATCTATTCTCCTTTCCTATCTTGTTTTGTCCAGACCTCTGGTTTCAGGTATATAGAGAACTCACTGTTCAGAAAAGTTATCTTAATGAATTGCCTGGGGTGAGATGTTAAGTGGCTTAGTCATGATTACACAGAATATGTCCTTGACAAGACTGGAAACCAGTTCTTCCTGCCTCCAAAGACTTAACCTTCTATTGCCTAAACAGCATTTTTTCCTTTCATTACTGGAGAAAACAGAACTTTTATAGTTCTTTACACTAAAGAGCCTAAACTATTTTTGCTTTATTCATATGAAACATAATTTTTTCACTGCAGCAAAGACTATGATGTGTCACATTTCAGTTCAAGGAAACAAATATTAAATTCCAGTTGTGTACATAGACTCATGCACAGTTTAGACAAGAACTTAGAATGAAGGAATTTCAACTAATCGAATTGAACACAAATAACTATACTACAAAATAAAACATAAATCTATGAGAAAGATTCAAACCAAATGGTACTTGGTGGCTTCCAGGGTACTAAAGATTCTACTTCTCTTAGTTGTGGGAGAGGTGTTGAAGGATGTGATGAAATTTGCAGGCAATATAGGGAACAGGTGATAAATGCCCAGGGCTATTCTTTAATGAGGGGAGAAAAAGTTGATTTGGGGTTATGAATGAAGGACTTGAGCCCTTGTTGATAAATCCATATTGCTATTCTTTAATCTGGACAATTCAGGCCTCTTCACTAAACATAAACCCAATAGTTATCTAAAATCATCACCATAATCATTATGGAAAGTGTGAACTCAGCCTCCTTTTCTTCCTTGACTTCCTTCAATGCAGCTACCAAGCATTAGAATCTAACCTTTGGTTCACCTCATATACATTAAAAATAAAATCATATTCAGCATAATTAAGGTCTCGTTCTTCCACATCTTCAGTTCCCTGGAAAACATGTTAAATTGTTCCCTGGTGTCTATAATTGTAATCTATGGCTCATTAAGGATGACAGCATACTTCAGTGAGACTACATTTGGGAGATTTATTTGTTGAGTTCTTATCAGCTGTTTTTATTTATAACTCTAGCTTATGTAGTAATTGATTATCTTATATATTTTGTTCCTCCAAATCTGTGTGCAAAAGAGATGAGGAATTCCTTCTGGGCAAACTTAATAATAAACTCTTGACTTTCTTGCACATTTCTTTCAAATTCAAAATCTTAGGGTCTCCGAGTTGGAAGAAAACTTTGAGGAGAAATAGTCCAACTTATGCGACCCCCTTTACATCATTCTAACAATTGGTTTTTGTACTTTAAGGATGCTATTAAATGAGAATTCACTATTTCTGAGCCTGGCCATCCTATTTTGGGAGAACTTTAATTGTTAGGAAGCTGTTTTATACATTGAACTTCAATTTACTTCTGCATTATTGCCTCTCACTGCTCCTAGTCTTAAACTTGGAGTCCAGGGGCAAGATGAAGCCCAGAGTGGGTGTAGGAGGGTGAGGAAAAGAAATGATGACTGGCTTGTGTGCCCTTCTTAAATGGAAGTGCTCTCTCTAGTTAGGGGGAAGAGGAGAGGTGGGGGGAGATGGCAGAAAGCATTGACTAGTTGATGCTATCTTGCAGGATGATGAAATTAAAAAAAAAAATCCTTTGGTCTTAGAATCAATACTGAGTATCAGTTCCAAGGCAGAAGAACAATTAAGGGCCAGGCAAAAGTGACGTGCCTGACATCTAGGAAGTATCTAAGACCAGGAACTCCTGGCTCTCTCCACTGAGCCTGCTTGATAATGAAGTTCATGAAGGCATGATGAAGTCCAGAGGAGTGTAGTCAGATGGGGAATGAAGCACTGAAGAAAATACTTTAGGTAGAGTCTGACCAATGAAAAGTATGGAAGAAATAATACTTTTCTTATGCTATATACAATATTTCTCTCATAAAGCAGCCTAAAATTAAATTATGTTTTCATTTTTATTTTTGCTGTCATGTCGCTCCTATTGCCGTAATTGAGCTTTTGAAGACAGCTGTCATCGCTACTGCCCTCCCACCCCCAATATACCTCCCCTAGTCTTCTTTTCTTTTTCCACATTGTCAAGCCTGGCATATAGGACTTTCATTATTCTGTTTTTTTTTTTTTATTCAGAATATTTTTCAGCTTATGTCCTTCCTAAACAGGCATTCAGAAGTGTCCATTATTCCAGATGCCATGTGACCAGGATAGATTACAGTGGACCCAATTTATCCTTATTCCTGGAAGCTATTCCTCTCTTAATGCTCAAGATTTGCAATAGCTTTTTCTGAATGACATTACGCCACAGACATATTGATTATGAAGCCCACTAAAACCCTCTTCTTTTTCTGACAAACTGTCTACTTCTTGTGCTTTGAAGTTTTTATTTTTAATTTAAAAGTAAGACTTTACATTTATTCCTTTTGAATTTCTTCCCATTATATTTAGCCTAATTCTCTAATCTTTCATTATCTTTTTTGGATTCTAACTGTCAACTCTATGTTAGCTATCCCTCTCAGCTTTGTGTCACTTCAAAATTTGAAAAGCTTGCCATCTCTGCCTTTATCCAAGACACAAATAAAAATGTTAACCCATGTAACACTTTGTGAGAATAATTAGCTCCTTTTAAGTAGGGGGGCCATATAATGGTCACTCAGAATCATAGAAGTTCCTCTGCTGCTGCTTTAGGGATTTTTTAGATTAGATGAAAATTAGGAGTACAATTATAATCCCTCCAAACCCCAAGTCAGGAAAATACACAACATTTAGGCAAAGTCTGGTTCTCTGTCATACATTCATATCTATCTCTAATTAGGCCTCTTTGTGGTCAAGGCAAAATTCTTGTTATAGAAATTGTTCAAGAATCCCCTTGATATATTACCATTTCTATTGATAGGTCCCTGAAAGGAGTAGGCACTGAAAGGGATTTTTCTTGGAGCTTCTCCTAGAGTCTGAGGAGGTGGGGAAATTTCCATACTTTTAGGGTTGATGACCTACCTTAGGTTTAAGGCTTTACCCTTCTTTGACACAATTTCCTGTTTCTTTTTCTCATTTACTTTTACGTGGTCAGTTCCTTCCAGCTCAGCCCTGGATAGCACTACAACTTTTCTACTGTCAGACTTTCAAAATCTTGATTTAAAATATCTCTGTCTGCTGTTTTGTAGAAGACCCAAAAGTTGAGACTAAATTACCTCAGTTAATTTAAACACTCTTCCTGCCAGTCTTACTTCAGTTTATTTAAAGACTTTTCACACAATCCAAATGTTTTATTGGTCAATTGAGACTTATTCTTTTTTTTTCTAAGCTTAATTTTTTTTTAATTACATATAGAAACAGTTTTTGACAATTGCTTTCTGATACTTTGTGATTTAGATTCTCTCTCTTCCTTCTTCTTCACCAATATGGTAAATAGTCTGTAATAGGTTATAGCATTACTTTCATGTAATACATATTTCCATATTCCTCATGCCATGACAAAGAAGACATATGACATGTACAATAAAAGGCTTATGAAAAAAATAAAGTGAAGCATGGCATGCTTTGATCTGTGTAACAGACAAAAGAGTGGTTGCCATAAACTGTGACTGTGAAAATATGGGTTTCAAGACAGTGTCTTGAGTTAAATCAAAAATAAGTGGTCGCCATGGGAAAAATTCCCAAATATGAAATACCCAAGTCAGCTGGGTTTTATGGAGATTTTAATTAATATAAATGAAGGAATTAAGGAAAGGGAGAGAGAGAGAGAGAGAGAGAGAGAGAGAGAGAGAGAGAGAGAGAGAGAGAGAGAGAGACAGAGGAAATAGTAGGAAAGGGCCTAGGCCTGAGCTTTAAGAGAGACTACTAAGTCAGTCTTTAATCACTCACTACAAGATTGTCCCAAGCAAAACTCTAGTGTTCAGAGAGACCCTCCAGTTCAGCTCCTGAGTTCAACTGATCCGAACTCCCCTCAACTGGTTCAGATAGCTCCTTTTAAAGAGAATTTTCTCCTATGTCACCTCGCCTAAGTTTTCACGTCTACCAGTCACAGTAGACATTTTTCAAAGGACTGACCATTCTTAATTCACATCTTGTTATCACCTTCTCTCGGTAGACTAAAACTTCTGAGTATTTCACACCTCTTTGCTAAGGTTGTCCCTTGCAAGTTACCTGACCTTTTAGTGATTAATTTGACCTTCATAGGTACTTAGCACCCTTTTGTATTAGATCTAAAAATAGACCTAGCTTAAGGGCTTTTGCCTCATTATAAGTATGAGTTAAGTACTTTTTCATTATTCAATAAGGAGTTTTCAACTTTATCTTCCCCTAAAGTATGCCTAAATATGGGTGGAGTAATTTTAAAGTTCCCAATACATTCCTGATCAAGTACCTCCATTGTTTAAATGGAAATAGCCTTAACCAAATGTTTTAAGGTAGAGTTTGAGCAGTTTTAATATTCACATCTGCTATCAGAATCCAACAGTTCCTTCTTTGGTTGTGGACAGTACTTTTTTTATTATGAGTTCCTTTGGGTTATCTTAGAACTGTGCTTTGCTGTTAATAGTTTAGTCCTTTACAGATACTCATTATATAGTATTTGTTACTGTATACACTTTTCTCCTTGTTCTGCTCACTTCACTTTGTATCAGTTCATATAAGTCTTTCCAGGTTTTTTTCTGAACTCATCCTGTTTGTCATTTGTATAAAAATGGAGGTGCCTTGAGTAAAAATAAAAGTTCTTTCCCTCCACTGACTTAGATGGTGTATCAGTGGAGTTTAACAGGGAATATCTAAGAAGTATGTGACATACACAGAGAGAGTGGATGCCTGAATGTGTTAGCACCTACTCTCCTTCCAACCCTCCTGAGAGGGATGGCTGATGTCCTGAGGTTCCCTGAGGAAGGGAGATAGTGTGAAATTGATGCCAAGGTTCCCCCTAAAATCTAACTTGGGATAAACCCCATCTTCTTTAGAGCCCAGAGTGGATTTGGAGACAAACCATGAGAGCTTGCCTCAGGGAAGGCTAGTTTGAATCTCTCCCTGCTGAATTTGTTCAGATGTCTCCTCAATTCAGAGTCTGGACTAAATCTGATTGTGGTCAACCAAGTTTAATGTAGGGGTTCAGGGTAAATAAGGAGTATGAAAGAGGGGTTTGGTTTCCCTGGTGTATTCCTACATGATCCATCACCTGAGCCACATACTAGTTACTAGCCCCAACTAGTAACATAGTTATTATGATATATCTATCTGACTACCTTATATAATCAATAGTTAGATGAGTTAGAATAGTTAGTTAGATGAGGTGCTGGGGGACTGGCAGAGCCTGAGAGCTGGACTCTCCTTTCAGTGAGTCCACAACCTCTTTTTGGGATTTGAGGGGTCTTCTCCTCAGTTAAGAGGTGATTGAAGGTATCAAGTGAAGGCAGGATCGATCACAGAAGTGAATCTAGGATCAGGAATATCTTCTGGTGGCTTTAGATGAAATCCTCAACCCGGGAACAGATCTTGCCAGGTCAAAGACTCAGCTCAGAAAGCCCCTAGTTCCCTGTAGAACTTTCCCATGGCAACCTTCTTTCCCAAGATACTTTGCTCTCCAGCCGATGCTGACTACCTCAGCCTTCATGTCAGGGTTCCAAAAATCCTCCCATGCACGCATCCTTACATTTGATATGGCTCCATAGTATTCCATTACAACCATAACTTGTTCAGCCATTTCCCAGTTGATGGACAGCTCAATAATGACCAATTCTTTACCACTACAAAAAGAGCTGTAATAGGCAGAAAACACACACACACACACACACACATATACATATACATATATATATATATATATATATGTATGTATATTATAGGTAGGTCCTTTTCCCCTTTCTCTTGAGACTTGTTCTTATCTCATTAAAGTATTTGGCATCTTATCCCTTACTTTAAGTGGAATATTATTAAAAGATCCCACCTTTGCATTAGAATAAATCCAAGCTGCATTCTTAGTATATTCCATTGGAAATATGTCAAGACTAAACCAAAGTCAGATTGTACACAACTTTTCTCTCCTTTATCACAAACCACAAAGAGTGACTTTTCCCTGCCTGCTAAGGTTTTCCATCATTTCCTTCCCAGCATTCAGTTCTTCCATGTTCATAAAAATCACATCCCAAATAGAAATTCTTCTTGCTCACTCCTCCACTTTTTGAAGGATTAAGTTATCATTAGCCAGTCAAGGAAGAATTGGCTATTCTACTTTTGGTAGCATGAAAGCTCCAGAAAATAGCTAGACAATTGAAGTCTTCCAACTATATACCACATGGCTGTCATATATGATTTCACCAATTCCTCATTGATTTACTCTTTTAAAAATGGACTATTGTATATATGGATGGCACAATTGCTTTTTTCTTTCTCCATTTATCTTGACAGAAATGCTCTTCCAACCTTCTAGTTGCTATATTTTCTTTCATGGCTGTATTTTTTTTTTTTGCTATATGTGCTATCCCATTTAATGTCTTTTTTCTTTTAAATACATTCTAATTCTGCAGAGTGATATTTCAGTCAACTTTCATTACAACAAATTTTAGTGATAATTAAGAGATCAAGTTGACTTAATTTAGGATTTCTGATTTATCTTCTGTATTAACTATATTTTAAACATTTCTTATGTTGTAAGGATAATTTTAGGGTTGTGACCTAATCTAAATTTTTTTGGTCACCAGAGAAAATCCCAAATAAAATACCCAAGTCAGTTTGGAAATTTATGGTGATTTTAATTAATATAGAGGGAAAGAATTAAGGAGAAGAGAGAAAAAGAGGGTATAGGATTTCTCCTGCCTGGCCTGTGCCAGGGGAAGTTCAAAGACCTCCTCCACGAGATGTTTGAAGAAGATTAGAAGCTTTCCCAAAAGGATAGTGTTTGGAAGGTAAAGGAGAAAAGAATCAGCCTAAACTCCAAGAGAGCTCAGTGAAGATTCCTCACCTGAACTAGGCTACTAAGCTTCTCCCAATATAGAATCAAGGAAAACTCAATGCCAAAACCCGGTCAATAGCTACCACCACGCCAAGATGTCGAAATGCTTAGCAAGCTGCTGCCAGAGCTACCTCTCTGCAGATAGAGGCCAGAGAGAGGAGGTGATGCGAAATATATATAGATGGTTTTTACATCATTTTTCTGCATCTCACATGTACCAATGTAGCTTAAGCTTGACTTAGGACAGCCCAGGGATCTGTCAGTTGTTTCTGATTTGTCATTTGCTAGCACATGTCTCTCATAGGCCATCTTCCTAAATACTTAATCCTTAAGTATGGGTGTAGACATTCCTGTTTTTTGTTAGACTAAGTAGGGTGGAGTAATCTAAAGTTCACAATGTTTCCAAATGAACTTCTGAGTATCTCAATTGCTAATCTTCTGATTAAATCTCTCAGTGGTACCTAGCTTATTTCATATACAGTTGGGTCCCCTTATCCCTGGTTTTGTTTTCTGTGGTTTCAGTTATACACAGTTGATTGGAGGACAACTTATGAAGCTCTGGAAGTCTGCTCACCAAAACACCAGAAGGCCACATGCAGTGGTCGTCTGCCTCTAGTGGCTTTCTTTCTGTTTCCACTTTCACTTCTTTTTAGTTTTAGGGGTTATTTTTTTGTGGAGGTGGGGGTGGAGGGTGGATAGGCCATGGAACAATGAATAGCAGAGAAAGAGTAGAGAGAGGAATTACTTAATAATCAGGGGCAACAGTGTTCACTTATATCTTCTATCTGCAGTAGATCTGGGTACATATCCTCTACAAATACAGAAATCTATAGCCTTATGGCTATTTCCTTCCTTTCTAGTTTTTTTGCGACATATATTTTTCTTTCATTTGTTAGGAAGCCAAGAGCCTAACATTCATATAGTATTTGGCACTGCCTCTGTTCCAATTTAGTGGTTGCTGCTAAATCTTGTGTGAGCCTTACTATGACTCCTTAGTACTTGAATTCTTTATTTCTGGCTGCTTATAGTATTTTCAGGACTTAGGCATTTTGGATTTTGACAATAATGTTCCTGAGAGTTTTCATTTGGGGATTTATTTTAGGAGGTAACAAATGGATTCTATCAATTTCTACTTTGCCCTCTGTTTCTAAGATTTCTGGACTTTTATAATTTACTGAAATATTATATCTAAAGTTTGTTTTTTATTCATGGCTTTCAGGTAATCCAATGATTCTTAAAGTATCTCTCTTTGATCTATTTTCTAGGTTTGTTATTTTCCTATGAGATATTTCACATTTTATTTTATTTTTTCAGTCCTTTGAATTTTCTTGATTGTTTCTTCATGTCTTATGGAATTATTAGCTTTAAATTACCAAATTTTTAAGGAGTTATTTTCTTAAGTTTTTTTTTTAGTTATGTCTTTTCCAAAACTGTTAATTCTCATTTCATAATTTTGTTTTTAACTCTCATTTATTTTCCCATTTTTCTTTACTACTCTTATTTTATTTTAAAACATTTTTATTTTTAATTTATTTAACTCTTCCAGGTATTTACTGGGCTTATTTCTAATCTGCACTTTTCTTTGAGATTTTGCTTATAGTTTCAAGTGATTATCTTCTTTTGAATTTGTCTTGAGCTTCCCTGTCAGCCTAATAATTTTTTTTATTGTCGAGTTCCTTTTTGTTTGTTTGCTTGCTTGCTTATTTTCCCAGCATATTTCTTTATTTTTGAATTTATGTTAGTTTTGGGGTCTATTCACTTCTGGCATGGGCTGCAGAAGAGAATATCTGGTCTGAACTTCAATCTTTATGTTTTTCTATTGCTTTCACATCTCATTCTGATGTGCAAGTTTTTAGTGCTTCCAAAGTGCTATAAGCTGAGAGGAGGAAGAAGGCCATCTATTCACTGGTCTTCTGGTATGCATTCAAGAAGTTCTTGACCCAGGTTTTGGATGTTGGCATGTGTACTGAGTTTCTATAGATTGCTGATGGACATAGTCATTGTTAGACCACAGGAAGGTTCTGCAGAATCAGAGTAACTGATAAGCCTAATCCTTGGTTTTGGTCCCTTCTCTTTGTTTATTCCACTACAGCCTTATATGTGGGCTCAATGATTAGATTTAGTCTCTGCTCTTCTCTTGGGCTTAGAGCTATACTGCTATTTCTGGAACTCATTTTTGTTCCTTACACCTGCAGGACCCCTGTTCCCTGAGAGCCATTATAATTCCTTCTTGTCCTGAAACTGTGACCCAAATTTGAGTCACTCCGCTCCCAAAGCTAATATGAGGATCCCCTGGGATCTCTTTCTGCTCTGGAATTTTCAGTCCTGGTGTTCACTTCCCTTACTATTCCTGGGTATTAGAATTCTTTCTATTGCTGCTATCTCTTCCTCACACTGCTGCACTGCCTTCACTGCTACTATATTGTGTTCCTGGCCAGCCCTGATATCAGCAAACTTCTCTTTGTCACTCTAAACTGCCTTGGGGTTGGAATAATGACTCATCATCTTTGTTGATCAGAATCCCATCTATTGTGCTTTCTAGGTTGTTGTGAAGGAGGTTATGGAAGAACTGTGACAAAAATGCTGACTCTTACTCTGCCTTCTTGATTCTGCCCTAATTTGTTGTTTTCTAAACCAGTGTACATCCTGAAAGGGATACATTTGTATTTGAATTTGATACTACTATTTCAAATTTTGGTTTTATATGAGAATGGATTCAAGATTTGTCATTGGAATAGCACAGATAATATTATAACCTTTTTGTAATTTTTTCCACCCATGATGAAGGTTGTTTGTGAACTGAGCTCCATGATGAAAGCTAACAGTTTTATGCTGAAAATGGAGGGCTCTGTATTGCTGTGATTTACTACATAATTGATATCTCCATCATTAGGCTAAAGGTTGGCTAAGGGTTAAGGGTTCCCTATGATAGTGTGACCAGCACTTACAGAAATGAAAATAGTTTGGAAGTAATAACCTATTAAATGGATCTTCTCTAGTCTGCTAGTGAAATTTGCCCTTGGCTGTGTTTCAGAACTCTATACGTCTCAAAAATAAATCAATTGTATTGTGTAAGGATATTTCACATTAAAACTACAGAAGAAGCGAACAATTCTGCAGTAATTATGAGAACATCAGGATACAGGAGTGGATCAATCCTTAGTCTCCAGAAGTGAGTGAAAGGCTTAATATGAGAAATTAAGAGAAAAATACAAGTCCTGATAAACAGCAACAAAAGCAGCAACATCAGTAATAACTCAAAAAGAAAATATATAGCTGATAGTAGAAATGAGAAAACCATAAATTTGTGATTCCCTTAAGAAAACACAAAAAATAGCAGAAATAGAATTTATAAGTTCCATGATATAAGAAATAACAGAGTAGAGTTCGAAGTCAAGAAAATCAAAAGTATACATGCTTTTATGTGTATGTAGATATATAGATAGACAGGTAGCTAGCTAGCTAGCTAGATAGATAGATAGATAGATAGATGGATGGATGGATACAGAGGCAGAAAGAAAGAAAGAGAAAGGAAGGAAGGAAGGAAGGAAGGAAGGAAGGAAGGAAGGAAGGAAGGAAGGAAGGAAGGAAGGAAGGAAGGAAGGAAGGAAGGAAGGAAGGAAGGATTTGGAAAATATAAAGAAAGTTTAATTTATTCAACTCATTTAAAATCTTGAAAAAGAGTCACGAACCAAGATTAGAGGCAACTCAGCTAAACTTTGTAAACATTCACTTCCTAACTATTTTAATTCCTTAAATTCAATAAGAGATCAAGGTGATACATTTTTCTGGCCTAAAAAAATTTGTGACAGGGGATACAAGTCTTTCTGGAGCCACAAATACAGCAGCAGCTTCAAAAGCTTTCAGCTTAGAGATGTTAAAGCAGCGGTTCTCAACCTCTCAATTTGTAGAAAGGAGAATACATAATGCATATCAGGTATTTACATTCTGAATCATAACTGTAGCAAAATTACAGTTTTGAAGTAGCCACCAATATAATTTTTTTGGTTTGGGGTCACCGCAACATGAGGAGCTGTATTGCAGGGTCACGACATTAGAAAGGTTGAGAACCACTGCATTAAAGTGTTCAGACAACTGGTTAGAAAGGTTACAGGGGACTTTGTTCTGGTACTGGATTCAGCTGATACTGATTGACCACTCTGTTGCCCATATGCATTTTGCATATCCAGCATGGAAAGGGAGGATTGGTGATCAGTCACAAGAGAGCAGTGACCATGGTCAGAATTCCAAGCAAAGAAAGCACTAATACTTATGGCTACTACAGACCAGGGTCTCTTCCTGGGTAAAGACTAGAGCATAGACCAAGAGCCAGCTCACATGTCAATACTTCACCAATACTGCCATAGATAATGAAGTAATATCAAAAATTTTCTCAAGAAAATTTCTAAAGAACTATTTCTCAAATATTTATTGAGTATAGAACTGAGTCAAATTTATAAAAGTAAGAGCCATTCCCCAAATGAAAAATGATTAAAGGAAGTTTTCAAAAGAATAAACTAAAGCTGTCTATGGTCATATAAAATGGTGTACTAAATATCACTGTTCTTTAGAGAAAGGCAGTCTAAACAATATATGTTGCCTCCCCTTAAATGTGTCTTGATCACACAATATCTGTATATGCTACCTTCCATGTGAGTTATTTGGGGTATTTCAGGATGACTTTACATATAATTCCTTTGGAGTATGATTGTTCCCGTTGAGGGTAGGTGTTATTATGAGAATGAACTCAAGATTTATTTGGATGTAATATTTTATCATTATTATGCTATTTCATTAAACTTTATCAGAAATGTGTCCTTTGGCTACTATTAGAAGCTAGTATACTGAAGTGGTCTTGTGAATTTGAGTTTGGAGCAGATTTTAATCCAGATAGTATCTTAAATGCAGAGTGGCTTTCTGGGGAACCACTGCTTACTAGATGTTTATTGAATGGATGAACACATTAAATACATTGCATAGGAATAAGACCTGGGCCTCAGATTTTTTTAGGGAACTCTTAGAAGAATAAATTCCCTCTCCCAGTGCATGCTGGAACCTTCTCTGTGATCTAAGGTCTGGGATTGTTGCATAAAATATTCCAAAGTGAAGTGACTTGTCCAGAGTCCCATATATGTTGGAGACGAAATTTTAATCCTCATCTTCTGACAAGGAAAAAAAAGACCCAGTTCTTCAGGAGCTTACAGTCTATGTAAAGGAGATAGCATGGATGTATATAGACATATATGAATGACTGAATTGATGAATGACCATTTGAATAAATGAAAGAATGAAAAAGCATTTGATAAATGATTATGTAGGAGGAATATTTTATTTGGAAGGTCACAGGAATGGTGAGTGGAACGAAGGGTTAATAATTGGACATATTTTTTGTAGTATTGATTTAATTGTTTCAAGAGATGGGAACCTTGGCATAAGGGGAAGGTATGTGTCTTACAGTATAGGAATTCTAGATACAGAAGTGATAAGAAGGTGGCTGATATGCAGAAGAAAATATGTCTGAAGCCTGCTCAGAATTAATAGAGCATGAGAGACACTAATAAATTGGTAGCTCCAGGACCCTGGGAGTGTATTCCAGAAGAGAAAGGTCTAGAGGGCAAATTGGTAGATGGAAAAAATAACTTGGGTAAGCTCCTTCATGGAAAGGCTGCCAAGCCTCTCTTTTTATTCACTGGTCATATAGAAGGCTCTTAGTGAATGTTTATTGATTGACTGATATATAATACAAGACCCATGTGAAAAGGCGGCAGTAGCAGTTGAGGAGGATCAGAAAATGCTTAATTTCTCTGATGGTGCTTAAATTGTGCTTTGAAGAAACCAAATAATTCTAAAAAATAAAAGTAAGGAGACACTTCCGGCATAGGGGATAACCAATAAAAGGTCATGGAGATAGGCAACAAAATTGCATGTATGAGGAACAATAAGAAGGCCAATTTGGCTGATCATCAATGCAAGTTAAAACGAATAAAAATTCTGGAAAGGTACATTGGGACCAGTTTGTCAAAGATTTTTGTGCCAAACAGAAGAGTTTATATTGGATTCTTGAAGTAACAGGAAGCCTCTTGAATGTATTTAGGACTTATAGAAACACAATTATAAAGCACTCTTTACAGAAATAAAAGCACACTTAAACAAAATAAATAATTGGAGAGGTCATCCTGAATGGTTGAACTCTACTCAGAATAAAAATGAAAATACTATGCTAAGTTACAAATTAATGCTATTCCAATTTAACTACCAAGACACTACTTGGGAGGACTAGACAAAAGTGTAGTAAGATACATTTGCAGAAGCAAAAGATCAAAAATCTCAAGAGATGTAATGGGAAGGAAAAGCGAGAAAGAAGTAACCTAGAATTACCAGCTTCAAATTATGTTATAAAGAAATAATCATCAAAATTATTTGTTATTGGTTGAGAAATAGAAATATACCCTTTGAAAAGATTAGATAAGAAAGCTTAAGAAACAATTGCAATGAATAGACCTTTTATTCAATTAAACCAAGAAAACAAACTTCTAACTCCTTAAAACTTACTTTTGAGAAAACTAGAAATTTGTTTCATAGAAATTAGAACACCTTATACCATGAGCCAAAGGAAACTCAAAATTTACAATCTACATTAATTTTAAACTCACATCATTTTTAAAAAAAGTATCAACATGTATGCACCAAATAGTATAGCACCCAAATTTCTAATGGAGAAACTAGGAGAATTGAAGGAGGAAATAGACAGTAAAACCATATTAGTGGGAGATTTGAACTAACCACTATCAAATTTAGACAAATCAAATAAAAAAATAAATAAGAAAGAGGTAAAAGAAGTGAATGAAATCTTAGAAAAATTGGAGGTAATAGACATATGGAGAAAAATAAATAGGGACAAAAAGGAATACACCTTCTTCTCAGCACCAAATGGAACATTCACAAAGATTGACCATATACTAGGTCACAGAAACATGGCATACAAATGCAGTAAAGCAGAAATAATAAATGCAGCCTTTTCAGATCATAAGGCAATAAAAATATTGATCAGTAAGGGTACATGGAGAACCAAATCAAAAATTAATTGTAAATTAAATAATATGATACTTCAAAATCGGTTAGAGAACAAATCATAGAAACAATTTCATCGAGGAAAATGACAATGGTGAGACATCCTTTCAAACCTTATGGAATGCAGCCAAAGGAAAATTCATATCCCTGAGTGCATATATTAACAAACTAGGGAGGGCAGAGATCAATGAATTGGAAATGCAAATAAAAAAACTTGAAAGCGAACAAAGTAAAAAACCTCCAGAAGAAAACCAAATTAGAGATCCTAAAAATTAAGGGAGAAATTAATAAAATTGAAAGTGATAGAACTATTGAACTAATAAATGCGACTAGAAGCTAGTACTTTGAAAAAACAAACAAAATAGACAAAGTACTGGTCAATCAAATTTAAAAAAGGAAAGAAGAAAAGCAAATTAACAGCATCAAAGATGAAAAGGGGGACATCACCTCCAATGAAGAGGAAATTAAGGCAATCATTAAAAATTACTTTGCCCAATTATATGGGAATAAATATACCAATCTAGGTGATATGGAAGAATATATACAAAAATATAAACTGCCTAGACTAACAGAAGAAGATATAGAATTCTTAAATAATCCCATATCAGAAAATAAAATCCAACAGGCCATCAAAGAACTCCCTAACAAAAAAATCCCCAGAGCCTGATGGATTCACAAGTGAATTCTATCAAACATTCAAAGAACAGCTAATCCTAATACTATACAAACTATTTGATATAATAAGCAAAGAGGGAGTTCTACCAAACTCCTTTATGACACAAACATGGTACCGATTCCAAAACCAGGCAGGTCAAAAACAGAGAAAGAAAATTATAGACCAATCTCCCTAATGAATATAGATGCAAAAATCTTAAATAGGATACTAGCAAAAAGACTCCAGCAAGTGATCAGAAGGGTCATTCACCATGATCAAATAAGATTTATCCCAGGGATGCAGGGCTGGTTCAATATTAGGAAAACCATCCACATAATTGACCATATCAACAAGCAAACCAACAAAAATCACATGATTATTTCAATAGACGCAGAAAAAGCCTTTGATAAAATACAACACCCATTCCTATTAAAAACACTAGAAAGCATAGGAATAGAAGGGTCGTTCCTAAAAATAATAAACTATATATCTAAAACCATCAGCTAATATCATCTGCAATGGGGATAAACTAGATGCATTCCCAATAAGATCAGGAGTGAAACAAGGAAGCCCATTATCACCTCTATTATTTGACATTGTACTAGAAACACTAGTAGTAGAGAAGAAAAAGAAATTGAAGGCATTAAAATAGGCAAGGAGGAGACCAAGTTATCACTCTTTGAGGATGACATGATGATCTACTTAAAGAATCCTAGAGATTCAACCAAAAAGCTAATCAAAATAATCAACAACATTAGCAAAGTTGCAGGATACAAAATAAACCCGCAGAAGTCATCAGCAGCAAAAACTAGAAAGAGAAATCCAATTCAAAATCACCTTAGACAAAATAAAATACCTAGGAATCTATCACCCGAGACAAACATAGGAACTATATGAACACAACTACAAAACACTCTCCACACAACTAAAACTAAACTTGAGCAATTGGAAAAACATTAACTGCTCATGGGCAGGATGAGCCAGTATAATAAAAATGAACATCCTACTCAAACTTATTTATCTATTTAGTGCCATACCCATTGAACTTCCAAAAAATTTCTTTACTGATTTAGAAAAAACCATAACAAGGTTCATTTTGAAGAACAAAAGATCAAGGATATCCAGGGAAATCATGAAAAAAAAAATACAAAGGAAGGGGGCCTTGCAGTCCCAGATCTCAAACTATATTACAAAGCAACAGTCATCAAAACAATTTGGTACTGGCTAAGAGACAGAAAGGAGGATCAGTGGAATAGACTTGGGGCAAGTGACCTCAGCAAGACAGTATATGATAAACCCAAAGATCCCAGATTTTGGGACAAAAATCCACTATTCGATAAAAACTGCAAGAAAAATTGGAAGACAGTGTGGGAGAGATTAGGTTTGGATCAACATCTCACACCCTACACCAAGATAAATTCAAAATGGGTGAATGACTTGAACATAAAGAAGGAAACTATAAGTAAATTAGGCAAACACAGAATAGTATACATGTCAGACCTTTGGGAAGGGAAAGACTTTAAATCCAAGCAAGACATAGAAAGAGTCACAACATGTAAAATAAATAATTTTGACTACATCAAATTAAAAAGTTTTTGTACAAAGAAAACCAATGTAACTAAAATCAGAAGGGAAGCAACAAATTGGGAAACAATCTTCATAGAAACCTCTCACAAAGGTTTAATTACTCAAATTTACAAAGAGCTAAATCAATTGTACAAAAAATCAAGCCATTCTCTAATTGAAAAATGGGCAAGGTACATGAATAGGCAGTTTTCAGATAAAGAAATCAAAACTATTAATAAGCACATGAAAAAGTGTTCTAAATCTCTTATAATCAGAGAGATGCAAATCAAAACAACTCTGAGGTATCACCTCACACCTGGCAGATTGGCTAACATGACAGCAGAGGAAAGTAGTGAATGCTGGAGGGGTTGTGGCAAAGTAGGGACATTAATTCATTGTTGGTGGGGTTGTGAATTGATCCAACCATTCTGGAGGGCAATTTGGAAGTATGCCCAAAGCGGGATAAAAGACTGTCTGCCCTTTGACCCAGCCATAGCACTGCTGGGTTCGTACCCCAAAGAGATAATTAGGAAAAAGACTTGTACAAGAATATTCATAGCTGTGCTCTTTGTGGTGGCCAAAAATTGGAAAACGAGGGGATTCCCTTCAATTGGGGAATGGCTTAACAAATTGTGGTATATGTTGGTGATGGAATACTATTGTGTTAAAAGGAATAATAAAGTGGAGGAATTCCATGGAGACTGGAACAACCTCCAGGAAGTGATGCAGAGTGAGAGGAGCAGAACCAGGAAAACATTGTACACAGAGACTGATATACTGTGGTACAATCGAACATAGTGGACTTCTCCATTAGTGGCAATGCAATGTCTGCAGGGATCTAGGAGAAAAACACTATCTACAAGCAGAGAACAAACTGTGGGAGTAAAAACACCGAGGAAAAGCAACTGTTTGACTACAGGGGTTGAGGGGACATGTCTGAGGAGAGACTCTAAATGAACACTCTAATGCAAATACCAACAACAAGGAAATGGGTTCGAATCAAGAACACATGTGATACCCATTGGAATCGCACATCGACTATTGGAGAGGTGGGGGAAGTGGGGAGGGAAAAAATGATCTTTGTCTCCAATGAATAATGTTTGGAAATGATCAAATGAAATATTGTTTAAAAAAAGTATCATTCACATTTATAGTATTGAAAATAACATAAAAATAAGAATTTTTATTATAGAAAATGTTAAAAGGTTTTACAAGAATGACACGAAAATAACTAAAATAGAAACTGTCAGTTTGAGAAAAATGTATTTGCAAAATTATCTCTTGATAAAGGTCTAATTTCCCAGTACAAATGATATTACTAGATAAGACCAAGAACCATGTCCTTATGAATCAGTACACACTGATTCAAAAGATATGAACAAATTATTTTCAGAAGAAATTCAAATAAACAACCATATAAAAATCATTAAGAGAAATATAAATTAAAACAATTCAGCAATTACTATTGGCAAATTAGTAAGATGATAAAACACAAATAGTTTTGTAAGAGGTAAGGAAGATCGCTCCATCTCTAATAGAGCTATGAATTAATTCAGCCATTTGAGAAACACTTAGAACTATGCTAAGAAACTAATGAATATATTGATGCTATTTGACCCAGTGTTACCAGTATTAGGCATGTTTTCCAAGGAGGAGAAAGAAAGAGAAAGAGATCTTATATATATCAAAATGTTTATGGATCCCTTTTTGTGATAGCAAAGTACTGGAAATAAGGAGGATACTCATTATTTGGAAAATGACTCAACAAATGAGCAGAATTAATTTAAGGATATTGTCTCAAGGAAGTTCATCCCCTCCCCTTCCTCAGTAGCTTGACCGACTGTCCATCAACATTCCAGTCATAACAGAGTTGCTCCAGGTTTCGTGTCTGTGTTCGTGCTGTAGGTCAAAGCTTTGGACTTGAAGGGAGAAGTGAGAAGAGAAGGAAGAAGGAAGAAGTTGGGATCAGAGCAGGCAGGTGAAGGGAATTGTAGGTTAGGCACCACATGCTTACTTAGAGGAATAATTGTCTACTCTTTTTAATAAGCTTTATAAAATATATATATGAGTAGAAATATTATTTCAGTTCTTATAGATATATGTATTAGAGTCATTCTCTGAAAAAAATTTATGGGAATGTCCTAATACTATGGAGTATGGAGTTGCTTCTAAGAGCAATATTTACATATTGATATATTTTGTCTTTTAAAATGACAGTTGCTACACATTTTAAGTTTTTATTCATTTAAGAGAGACCCAACTTTATTGAACAATTGTGCTAACTGCAACTCCAAATCACTCAGATGTAATTTTGCAAACGAACAGGCATGCCTCCAACAACAATAAGGTGAAAGGTATCAAATTCATTTGAGTATTTTGACTATTTATTTTAGAAATGAAACTATATCAATTATACTCCATGTAACACTTGTAAATGTGCTGCCATATAGTTCAAGGTGTGAATTTTAGATTTACTCCACCCTCCTTAGTCTTTAGAATTCTAGCAACCAGGGATGTATACACCCCTACTTAAGGATTAACTGTAATGAGGATGGCCTATGACTGACATGTACAAGAAGTGACAAATCAGACACAACTGACTGACCCTTCGGGCTGTCCTAAGCCAAGCTTAAGCCACCATTGGTACATAGGAGACATAGGAAGTGATGTAAAGAACTGCCTATATATTTTGCTTCCTGTATATTGTCACTTCCTGTGATCGCTCAGCAACATTGGGAGCTCTGGGCGGCATTTTGGCCTGCTTGCAGTGTTTGTCTCTGAAGCATGGTTTAGCTGAGCCATCTTCCCTGAGCAACCTTGTTGAGTGGTAAGGCTGATTCCTCCTTTCCTTGACCTCCTGAAAAGCACTATCCTCCTAGGAGGCCCCTCATCTCGGAGAAGGCCTTGTGGCGGAAGCCGAGCTACATTTAATCTTCTGAGAAGGCCCCTTGTCTGAGGCCTCTGAACTCCTTTTGACTTACTCCATGCCGGAGAAAATTTCCTACCCTTACCCTCATCTTCTTCTTAATTTCTTCCTTCTATTGTAATTAAACCACCATAAAAATCCCAAACTGACTTGAGTATTTTATTGGGTTTGAATTTAAATCCCTGGCAACCGCTAATATAATATATTCAGTCAACAACCCTAATTTTACCCCTAAAAAAGGTAATGGAGTCTCAGTAATAATGTGAGATATAGATCTCTGCTACTTGATCTCTAGTGAAATGTGAGAGAAAAGTCAAAAATTCATGGAAGATTTTTTTTTTAAAGAATCAGTTGGTTTTCAGATTAAAGATAAGGAAATACCCCAGATGCTTTGAAAATATGGTCTAGTTTCTCTACCTCTCAATGTACTGATAAGAAACAGAAAAAATATATAGATAAAAGAGTATTTTGAAATTCAAAAACCAGATTTTGACTTTTAGGTTAATTGAAGGGCTTTTTAAAAAACTGTTAACAAGATTTCATTTTAAAGATATTTAATGTTGTGGTACTTAAGGTGGAACTAAGTATCTTTATCATTTGTGGGAAATTTAATTTTCCCCCTAAAACTATATTCTAAATAGCCAATGAAGTATTAATAAAATTCTGACTGAGAAGGGATGAAGTATATTTAAAAACAGTATTGTTTTTAAATAAAATTTTTCTTTCAATTCCTATTTTTAGAATTCGTTTTTATTAGTTCTCTAAAATGTATAGACAGGTATATAAAATATTTTTAATGCTAAAAACAGTATTATATCTAATATCAAAGTTATCCACTTCTCAGCAAGTTAGACCCTTTGATAAAACTTTCCCTGATAAATATTGTCTCATTTAATGCATAACAGCAGAAAGCTAGATGAATTTAAACCTGTTACTAGATGTGTAACAATGAGGTCATCAGAAACTATATTAAGGTGTGACTAAAAAATAAAGTGATTTTTCAGACTTTTTTGAACCCAAGAAGTTTTGTCATTCAGATTGATTAAAACACTTATGTACTTAAAATATTAAATAATCACTGCTTAGCCCAGTGATGGCGAACCTATGGCACAGATGCCAAAGATGGCATGTAGAATGCTCTCTGTGGGCACATGGCCTCCCCCTCCACAGCCTCCCCAATTCCCAGAATTCATTACTAGAAAGGCAGAGGGACTCATGTGGAGCTGCTCCGCTCCCCTTCTCTACTGTGCCTGAGGGCATCTTTTCACATCCCCTGCCCCTCATCCCAGCAACTCAATGGCAGTTTAAAGGGCTAGCAGCAGAGCAAAAGGGGAGCAGAGTGCTCTGGCCACTCCTCTCCCCGTCTCTAAACTTGCTAAGGACATTCCTCATTTTACCTGCCCCTTTATCTAGCAGCCCAATGGGAGCTATTCCTTCTTCCCCTCTGAGGGGTAAAGGGAGGCAGAGCATACCAGCATGTGGTGGTGGGAGGGACATAGCACTTGGACTCTGGGGGTGGGTTGGAGAATGGCACTCAGCCTGGGGGTGGGCACATCCAGCACTCCATCTCAAAAAAGGTTTGCCAACACTGTCTTAGAACATTCACTTCTCCACTAAGGGACCTCTGCTCAGGACTCATGTATACAGTTGGGAATTGTTTCAGCGGTGGGAGAACTTAACCTTTAATGAGATTAGGAATAGCCTTCCTTTTCTTATATACTTTTAATTACTCACTCTAGCTACCCAGAATCAAATTATTGAAAGCTAATGTGTTGGCTTATGTATCATTCCCCCCAAAATGAGAGATTATAAGGATATTTAATGTACCTTGTAATTAAGATATGGGACAGACAGACACTTTGTTTCCTGTCCACGAAAGAAAGAATAAAAGCACAAAATACATCATTGCACATTACAGAATGATTTGAAACAGGATTAAATAATTTATTATTTCATTCTCTTACAAAGCATAAAGTAGTTTACTACTGAATAGGCATTTTATAATTCATCTCAGCTCTTCACTCTCACGAAGTCCATGTTTTTTGGCAATCTAGGACATGTCTTGGATCTATACTTCTGCTGGTGGCAGTGTTCTCCAGTACATTTACTTATGTTATCCTCTTGATCTCAAAATCATGACTTATCTTCAAGTTGTACCTCTGCTTCATGAAAAATATTTGGACATGAACTCAGGAAAGGAAACAGTACAGAAAATGAAACCAGGGACCTATGTGCTAGCTTGCCTAGTTGAAAACATACTTCATTTTGATCTCTATATTTGTAGGGTAAATGAACATTTCACTTTTACCTATTACCTTATGGGGAGTCAAGATACAGAGAGCACTCCTTTCTATAGTGTACAGTTGAAGGAAGATGAACTTGGATCTTCTTTATAATTGATAGATCAACCTAGAGGGGAGTGACAAGGGGGAGGACCAAAAGATACCTCAGAGCTTATGACATGGTACCAAAATGAGAGTTCCTTTCAGTACTGAATTACCACACACCCAGATGTAACCAGGGTATTCATCTCTTCTGATGTGCTCAAAGGCTAAAGCAGGAAAATTAACTTTGCACATGTTTCATTAAATGGTACTACCATGTATATAATCTACCATCATTTAAAATATATTTGGTAATTTTCTGAAATTGTCTACCTATTAGCCAATCTCTTTGCCTATCCATACATCATTTATCTATCTATCTATCTATCTATCTATCTATCTATCTATCTATCTATCTACCTGCCTATCTAACCATTCGTCCACTGATCCATCATCCATCTATCCACTTATCTATCTTTCTGTCTACCTATATATCTATATATGTATATACATGAATTTATATGTATGTGTGAACATATCTCTGGGTATTTATACCTGCTGGGAATATGAATTTATACCTATGCATATACTAAGAAAATTCAGAGAAGGATCTAGATGTCTGTATATTCACATACTAAAGACACATGTACATAAATACATAAATAAATATGTATACATATGTCCTATTTATGTTTTTATATAGTAATCATTTATGAAAATGTGCCTTATTCGCCTTATGCTGAAAATTTAATCTTCCTTTTTTAGAAAGGAAAAATGCAGTGACAGGCTGGCTACACCGCATACAATCTTCTGAAACAAGGTAAGTATTTATTCTCTGGGACTATTTTTTTTTCCGGTTGGGCCTTCTTTAGCAAACAACTATTTTTTATCATCATCTATATTGTTGGATCACCTCATTCTTCATCACTTCATGCAAATATCTATATATTTCTCTGAACTTATATTTATGATATCCTACTGCTCAATGATATCTTATATTTAGCTATCCCAATCAGGTGACACTCACTTTATTTTCCTTTCTTTGCTACCACAAAAGATGCTGTTATATTTCAGTATATATGAGATTTTTTTTTCTGCGTCATTGAACTCCTTTAGTATAAGTTCAGCAGGGAATTTCTGAACAAAAGAGTATAAAGAATTTAGTAAATTTCTTAACATGGTTCTAGTCATTTTTTTAAGCTACTTCCAGAATAATTAGATCAATTCACAGTTTCACCAATAGTATATTAGTAATATTCTTGTCTCCCAACACAACCTCTAATATCAAATATTATACTTGCTTACTCTCTACCAATTTTCAAGGTATGAAACTGATGCGGTTTTTTTTTCTTCTCATCAATAGTTATTTGGAGTATGCTTTTATATCATTATTTATGGTTTGAAATTCTTTAAAATTTTTAAAATTATTATCCATCTAAATATTAGGGATGTTTTGACCTTATAAATTTGAGTTAATACCCTTAATATTTTAGATTTCAGATTTTATCAGTGATAGTTGATGCAAACCTTTTTCCTACTCAACTGTTTTTTTAATTCAATATACATTGATTTTGGTTTTGCATGATTTTGGTTTTGCATAACTTTCAGTGTTATATGATTTAAATTTTTTATTGTTTTTTATGATCAATGAGTCAATCAACAAGCAATAATTATCTACTTTGTACCAGATGTGCTAGGTTCTAGGCACTCTAAATCTCTGACCTTATGAGTGTTTATCAAGGGATGTAGGAGAAAGAGGCAATTCAAGTTTGGGGGATATAAGGGTTAAAAATTAAAGTTGCACTAAATATAAGAGAAATGTGGTAGCTAAAATTATTATTCAATTCAAATGACTTTTTAGCGGCTTTATTTATAAAATAGAAGGAAAGAGTGAAAATAGAGAAATGAGAGAGAAGGCAGAGTCTGCTCAGGTGCCTGGCTTTGCTCCTACAGGGCTCCAGAATCCTAGCCAGAGGACACAGAGGTAGATTAGATATTACCCACATGGTCCTTGAGAGAGACAGACAGACAGACAGACAGGCAGACAGAGACAGACACCTATCTGGTGTTAATCTCTCTGGAAATCAGGAAAGGAAAGTCAGCTTTTTCCACTCACCCACATAGTAGTCCAAAGAGAAAATCCAAGAGGAGTCTTACCAGAAACAGTCCAAGGAACCAAGCCTGAGCTCCTCTAACGCCAAGTTTGAAGGTGAAAGAGCTGGTCACAGAAAGTTGCAACTACTTTTTTAAAAAATAAAACCCTTACCTTCTGTCTTGAGACCAATATACATTATTGGTCTCAAGACAGAAAAATTGGTTCCAAGGCAGAAGAGTGGTAAGGACTAGGCCATGAGGGTTAAGTGACTTGCCCAGGGTCACATAGCTATGAACTGTCTGAGATCAGATTCGAACCCAGTACCTCCCATCTCTGATCCTGACTCTCAATCCACTGAGCCACCCAGCTGCCCCCTGCAACTACTTTTAAAGACCCTCTTTGCATCACTTCTGTGCCTTCCTTCCGCTTTACATGGACTAATTGCAGTTTTAGAATTTTCCTAAGACTGCCCATGGGCCAGTGAGTCATTTCTGAGTTGTCACCCACTCTAGCATGTAGGTTATGAACCTCCCCTCACTTAAGGAAATGTGGGGATGTATAATCTTCTGGTGATTAAATCTAAAAGTGGGCAGGGTATCAGTATTATTCTTTGCTTATTCCCTCACCACCTTCCACTTTTGATAGCACAACATATTCCCTTCCACTGCTCATCCCTTGTCAAACTATATACTCCTGAGATCCACTGTTCTCTAATTAGTTGGAGTTTGTCCCAACAGGTACAACCACTGCCTGTTTAGAGAAGTTGTTCTCTTGAATTATCAGCTTATTTGCCTTAATAAGAGTTCATTGCAAGCTCTTTATGTCATCTCTTCCATCTTCTGATCACTACATAATGCTAGCAAAGTGTTCTCTGTTTTGTAAACTATTCTCCCACTTTTACCTTTGTGACCTAATTCTATTTTCTATCCATTTTAGGCTCAACTCATGTGCTAGATCCAAAAGGGAGCCTTCCTTGATAGCCCCATTCATCAATATTTTCTCCCTCAAACTGTTGTGGGAATTGGTCCTCCATTTCTTTAGTATTTGAGTTACATTTTTATAGAAAAATCAAGTTCTCTTGCAGTAATCCTTATCTGAAAAAAGCCTTGTCAAGGAACTTACAACCTAATCACCTAGCTCCATCTTAGAGTCAGCTTTTTGCCCTGCAGATATAGTATGTAAGAAAAATTAATAGATTTTGCAAACCTTGATGATGGGGAATTCATCAGTTGCAGAAATGTGTATTAATTGTCTACTATGTGCAAAACTATGCACTAGCTGATATTGAGGAAATAGCTTTTTTATTGTCTTCAAGGAATTTGCTGACCATTGAGCCTAAGAGAGTTTAAATTACTTGTTCCAAATTATCCTTAATATCAAGGTCAAGATTAAAATCTATCTCATCTGATTCCAAATTCACTGATTTTTTTTTATATGATGTTGCTTTTTCACTAGAAGATAAGGTTAGGAGTCTTACCATGGATATGTTATATCAAGATAATACTTATGTTGCTCCATAATTACTGCAGTCAGAGCTTTAAGAAAAAAATGTTTTTAAAAAGTAGATAATGCAAATTAAGTTGTAGATGTAGAAATTGTTGGGATTTTCTTGGGAGAGAGAATAGAAAATTGTCTAGAAGAAAAAAAATAATTCAAATGTGGTATTCTCCATTTAGGTACTAGTTTGCCAGAAATTTTTATTTAATCTAAAATATCATTCTATATCCAAGTCACTTCTGTTTTAGAGAAGGGAATGTCAAATTGGCATAGTCAGTCTCCCATACCCTTTTATAGGACTCTGCCACGAGAAAATTTTATATAATATTTATAGCATTTGTGACCAAGGAAAAGATATCTAAAAATTATAAGCTTGGGATAAAAGTCTAGAATTGAGTTATCCTATCTCTATATCCTTCCTCCTACATTACTCTCCTCTAGGAATAATCAATAGGGTTCCTTGCACATATTTATATCTAGAATCCATCCACCCACCTTCCCTTAAGGTGAAGCTTTGTTTTAATCTCTTCTGGGCATTTGTTTTTGTTCAGTCCTTTCAGCCCTTTCCTCATTTGGGGTTTTCTTAGCAGAGATACTGAAGTGATTTGCCATTTCTTTTTCCATCTCATTTTACAGATGAGCAGCTTGAGGCAAACAGGGTTAAAATGACTTGCCTAGAGTCACACAGCTAGTAAATATTTGCCTGAGGCCAAATTTGAACTAATAAAGAGGAGTCTTCCTGATTCCAAGCTTAGTGCTCTCTATCCTTTGAACCAACTCACTGCCTTGCTCAGGTTACAGAAAAAAAATGATTATTCTTAAACTGGGAAATGGTCTTATCTGGCTATCATCCTTAATCCATTAATGTACTGAAAGGTCCTTTTTACTTCTTGTTCTGACCTACCCCATCTTTCCAGAACTTAGAGAAAAATAATATGTCTTATTTCTTGAGAAACTTAAAGGAGGTTTTTAAATATATTTCCACATAAATCTTTAATAAAGAATTGTTAATTGAGACTTGAAGTCAAAGCTATGCTATTTCATCAGTACTCGTATGAGTTAGAGTAAGAGAGACAAATTTTTTTGAATTAGTTAAGTAATGATCTTGTTTTTCCCTTTCTCTGTGTTTGCTAGATGATTAGCTAATGTTTTAGGTCTTTCTGGATTTTTGTTTGTTTCTTATAGTGATCAAACTCATAATGAGAATTAATTTACAAAATTACTATCTAGCCATTGTTTTCTATTGCTTTTTATAGAAGATAGGATAATGCATTCCCTTAGATGAACTATACTTGGACCTTTTGTTTTATTTTGGTTTTATGTGCATGTGTCCATTCCTTTAAGTGAAACTGAGAAAATCACCATTTTCCAATGAGTCTCCCAATCATAGTAATGCTAAACTTTGACTTCCCATCCTCAACCAATGTAAACTTGAATATCTTTCTCTTTTTCGTTTCATTTCTTTCTTCCTCCAGATCCAACTGTTGGAGTTTCTCATTTCTTTTGTCCAAAGCGTCACAGTGATTAGCCTACTGAAGAACCTTTGGAAATTTCAGCCTTTGGTATTGAAATTAGAAGGTATTTATTTCAAATATGTACAGTGTGCCATCATCTTTGGTAATGACAGATGACATTGTCTCTGGTTGTGACATCATCTTCCACAACATCATATCTATCATGATGTTATAACTGATAATATTTTACTCTAAAATGCCACACCATAAAAGCTCATTATTTATAAGCTCTATTAGTAGGATAGAAGTCCTGTGGTGCATATGTATCCATTGCCTTACAAAAGGCAGGCTTTCACAGTGTGTGATTTTGTAGAATGAGATCTTATTCTATTACCTTAAAATGTAGAGTGCCATTCTACTCTGAGGTAGAAGGCCCCAGGCTGCCTGGGCTATGTATAATGAGTTCTTTCTCTAATGAGCCACAAGAAGATTTCATTTGCTCTGCTATTTCAAGAGCTACTGCTTTCATCCAGCAAAAGTGGGAGATTTAAAAATGATGCCAGCATAGTGTTGATTTCCCCAAATATTACAAATAGATACAGCTATAATCTAAAAGTCTCTTTGACTTATATAATTTAGTATAGCCTTATTCATACAGAATAAAGAATGAAAAGAGAAAGATCCAAATTCTTTCCATGTCTGAAGTTTAGGATACTTGAAGATACCTACAGTTTTACCTACTTTCTAAGATGCACATTGATAGATTTCTGATTTCATATATGTGGATTTTCCCTGGTTCAGCTCTCTATCCTTCACCATCTTCTCATTGCATTACTCTTGCCCACATTTTTTGTTGTATATTTACTCATAGAGGATTCACTAAATATGCTAGAGGTCTTTCACTGCCTTAAAAAAATATTCCCATGGATATTAATGTGGCATTCAGAGTGATTATCATTCTATCTACATAAGTAGCCCTCTTTGTGCTTTGGACATGCATATTGATTTTGTGTTCAATGTCAATTACAGTACCAAAATCTAAGGCAACAAAGGTGACTACATAGAAAACTTTAATGAACAATCTATAATATTCAAATTCTATGCAACAAGATTCCTGGTAAAGTGGAATTATTATTTATTCACAGACAATTTTAAAAATTCCTAGAAAACAATATTTTATTTTTCTTGCAGTTTTCTTTTCACAATTGGTCTAAATGCAAACTTGAGTCCATCTAGTATTTGAATTGTCCTGAATAACCAACATTTATATAAAATATTAAGGTTTATGAAGTACTACAAATTTTATCTCATTCGATTTTTCACAACAGCCCTGGGAAGTGAATGCTATCATTATACCTAATTTTACAGATGAGAAAACTGAACCTAAGATTGGTTAAATGACTTGCTAGTGTCTAAGGATGGATTTGAATTCTGATCATCTTCATTATAAATCTATACTATCCACTGTGCTATTTAACTTCCTGATTTCTGAGTTACTGTACTTCCATTACTATTACTTTTACTACCAGTACTTATTAGTACTATTAAAGTATTGACTGTGATGTGATTAAAGTAGCTAAAAGTGCAGGCATGAACTTAAAAGGAACTAGGTTGAAGCCCTACCTTGAACATGTCATAGCTGCAAGACTGAGCAAATCATTTAACTTCTCATTTGCTCTAGTCATATAAAATGACAAGCAGTTTCCATCTTGTCAAGCTGTATCAGTGGAGGGAGTTTCTGAACTAGTAGTTCTTTTCAATAAATTCACATACCACTATCAATAATAATTACAGTTACCACCACAACCACCACCAGCACTGTTGTTAATTCTGTTGCTGCTGCTTTGATTTTTATGTATGAATTAATAATCCAAATTAATGATTCCATGTTTTTCTATTCATAAGTCCAATTATTAGTACATCTTAAATGACATAATAGTTTTTATAGGTAGCATAATTTGTTTTGTGGTACATTTGTAGGTAATACTATAAAACAAGTGGTAAGACGTGGCTCTTCCTCTCTCAAGATGGCAGACAAACTCCCTTCAGAATTTGATGTGATCGTGATAGGGACTGGTTTGCCTGAGTCCATCACTGCAGCTGCTTGCTCAAGAAGTGGCCAGAGTGTTCTACATCTTGATTCAAGAAGCTATTATGGAGGAAACTGGGCTAGTTTCAGCTTTTCAGGACTATTGTCCTGGATAAAGGAATATCAGGAACAGAGTGATATTGGAGAAGAATGGACAGCATGGAAAGAGCTAATACTAGAAACAGAAGAAGGCATTGCTCTTAGAAAGAAGGATCAGACCATCCAACATGTAGAAGTCATCTGTTATGCCAGTCAGGATTCAGATGATCATGCTGAAGAGATTGGTGCTTTGCAGAAGAATCCTGCCTCTCTGACTTCTGCTGGCACAAATCACCCTCCAGACTCAATGGATACAGCTTCCTCAGATACATCTAAATTATTAGCACCATTAAGTGAACCAGAGACTGCACTGGTGGTACCTGAAGTAGATATGACATTGGAGAAAGAAAATGATGGTAGTTACACAGATTGTAGCCAGTTAGATTTGGAACCAAAAAAAACTGAAAACATTCTAATCACAGAAGATGTTGCTGATGCACCCAAGAAGAGTGGGATCACTTACTCCCAGATTGTTAAAGAAGGCCGGAGATTTAATATTGATTTGACCTCAAAGCTTCTTTATTCTCGAGGATTGCTAATTGACCTTCTAATCAAATCAAATGTTAGCCGATATGCAGAATTCAAAAATGTCACCAGGATTCTTGGGTTTCAAGAAGGGAGCGTGCTACAGGTGCCTTGTTCCAGAGCAGATGTTTTTAATAGCAAGAAACTCACTATGGTAGAAAAGAGAATGCTGATGAAATTTCTGACATTTTGCTTAGATTATGAGCAGCACCCTAATGAATACAAAGCTTATGAGGAAAGTACCTTTTCAGAATACTTGAAAACTCAAAAACTGACACCCATCTTGAGACACTTTGTCCTTCATTCCATTGCAATGGCATCAGAGACATCTACCAGCACCTTAGATGGCCTCAGAGGAACGAAAAACTTTCTTCAGTGTCTTGGGCGGTATGGCAATACTCCCTTTTTGTTCCCCTTGTATGGCCAAGGAGAAATACCCCAGTGTTTCTGCAGAATGTGTGCAGTATTTGGTGGAACCTATTGTCTTAACCATGCAGTACAGTGCCTTGTAGTGGACAAAGAATCTGGAAAATGTAAGGCAATCATCGATCATTTTGGTCAGAGGATAAATGCTAAGTATTTTATTGTAGAAGATAGTTACCTTTCTGAGAAAACGTGTTCAAATGTGACCTATACCCAGATATCAAGGGGAGTGCTGATCACAGATCGATCTATACTGAAGACAGATTCTGATCAGCATATCTCTGTTCTGACAGTACCACCAGTGGAGCCAGGATCTGCTGCCGTCCGGGTCATTGAATTGTCTTCTTCTACCATGACATGTATGAAAGGTACATATCTTGTCCATTTAACTTGTACATCCTCAAAAAATACAGCAAGAGAAGATTTAGAATTAGTTGTGCAGAAATTATTCACCCCCTATGCTGAAGTGGAGCTGGAAAGGGAGGCACTAGAAAAGCCAGGCCTTCTGTGGGCTCTCTATTTCAACATGAGAGATTCTTCAGGCATCAATCGAGACTCCTATAATGATTTACCTTCAAACATTTATGTCTGCTCTGGACCAGACTATGTTTTGGGAAATGAGTATGCTGTTAAACAGGCTAAAACAGTTTTCCAACACTTCTTGCCAAATGAAGAATTTTGCCCTCCTCCACCAAATCCTGAAGATATTGTATTTGATGCAGATAGTATGCAACCAGATGTTCTTGCACCCAAACCAGACACAACTGAAGAAATCAAAGTCCAAAGAAACACAGAAGAGCATGCTCAAGAATAGATGGCAGCCAGATAGGCAGCCCACCTTTAAGAATTGTGCCTAGTGTTCAAATTATTTTGATGTAAGAAAAGTTAGAAAGGAACACAAAAGCAACAGGCAGTCATCTTTATTTGCAAAATTACAAAATGCTGGGAGTAACTGGAAGGCTCAGTGGATTGAGAGCCAGGCTAAGAAACAGGAGGTCCTTGATTCAGATCTTGTCTCAGACACTTCCTAGCTGTACGATCCTGGGCAAGACACTTAATCCCTATTGCTTAGCTCTTATCACTGTTCTGCCTTGGAACCAATAAACAGTATTGATTCTAAGACAGAAGGGAAGAGTTTTGTTTTTTTTTTTTAATTTACAAAATGTTAAAAAGAAACCAGTAGTTCCTGCCCTCCTCTTGAAAAAGGACATTGTTGCACAAAGTCAAAATCACCATTCTAAAACGCATTTATTCTCTCTGTTTTTAAGATGTCAGAATTAGGGATCTGATAAATTGTTATTATATAATATTAGGACAGTTTTCCTATTACTTCTCTTTGGGATCTTTAAAAGCACTAAGATATGTTTATTGTTGATGTTTCCCAGAAACTTATTACTTGAGTTTACAAAAGAGTTGTCTATACTAGCTAACAGTCTATTGTTTAAGCAGAATGTTTATCTTCATGTTTGGATTCTTTTTCTTCATTAAGGAACCTCAGTAACTAGGATCAGAAGCAGTGACAACTTTGGGAGCAAGATTTCAGTGTGCTCCTAGACGCTGAAAAAAAAAACGGAGTGGACTGACAAGAGCAGTATTGATTATTATATTATACTGTATTAAATTTATAAAATTACTTTTACAAAATCACAGGAAAATTGCTTATGTGGAAAAATAGATCAAGTAAATGATATAGCATTCTAGAATAAGGATAATTTTCTTTGAGGCAACCATGTAGCACAATGGATGTTCCTGTACCTGGAGTTAGGAAGTCTTAAGTTGAAATCTAACTTCAAACACTTACTAATTGACTATGGGAGAGACATTTAACTTCTATTGGCTTCATATTTCTCAATCATAAAATGGGGATAATTACAACACCTACCTCACAAAGTTGTTGTAAAGATCAAATGAGAGAGTATTTGCAGAAGCACTTAGCACAGTGCCTGGCATGTAGTAAGCATAATATCAATGCTTATTCTCTCCTTTTTCTTTCAAATATCAATGGCTTCTTCCTATGAGCATTTCTATAACTGGAACTCTTAAGTAGATGACACTTTTAATAAAGGGTTGTCCAACTGTGTAAGATGAGATTTTTGTCAGTCCCTTCCAATCTAAAAAAAAAAATGACCTATAGAACACAAGGGAGATATTCAACAGAGCAATAATTGTTGTCTCTACCAGATGAGAAACCAAGAACTTTACATTGTAAAGGTATTATGAATTAACAGTAGAGAATGATAATCCTTATTGTGATCACTCTGCACCTGTGACCCATCTGCCTCCATGTTTCAGAGGAATTTGTAATGTAACCCAAAGGATTGTGCCCTGGATCCAATCAGGGATTCTCATGCTTCTGGGTGAAAAACCCTCTAATTCTTTTTATGAGGATTAGATTTTAATGTTAGCAATAGTCTTTAGATAATCATAATTGTTAGCATGTCATGATTTTAGTAGGCCTTTTGTGATAATTTTAGTATAAGTAAAGTTTTGAATTAAGTAAATAACTGCTTTAGCATAGTGTCAGCCTTAGTGTCAGCCTCACTCTTCAAATTTGCTAAATCATGAACCATCAGCAATAATCATGGTCTTGAAATGTTCTTGAAACCTGACCCAGGGTTCAGGGTTTGAAGCCTAGTACCACTGAACATCACCCTTTCTTATCTTTGCATCAATAGTCCAGGCTCACCTACTCCCCCCTTTGCCATTTGCATCACTACTCCAGGCTCACTCACTCCCCCCTTTTCCATTAAGTGACTTCCAGTTATCAAGTGACTTCTTCTACCAATGAGAAGTATGCCCTGCTCTATTTTCAACATGGTCTTGGATTATTTTTAACTTGGTATGAAAATTGTGATATTCTTTGGGGTATATAGGAAGGTCTCTCACAGTGCGTGGGATCTTTTGGTCTTGACCAGAAGTCCGGCTTTATTGTGAGACTGATCCTCTTACAATAAACCTATTTCTTTCTGTCTTGGAGACTTTGCTTATTATTTGTGTTGCAGTGGTTAGAAATTATGCAACATGCTGCTTCAGTCTATGGCCAAAACAGCACAGGTCACCCCTCCACTAACAGATAACCATTAGGTAGAGAAAAAAAAAATAAGCAGGTAATGCTGTGTTTTGCTTGAACAACCCCAGAGTTAGGATGCTCCAAAGTATCCGAAACTATGCCTCAAACACCCAATCTACTCTTCCCCCAGCCTTCCAATATTGTCAAACATTGATTCATCCAGCAGAAAAAAATTTAAATGGAGAGAATTGAGTTAGGTGATTGAATGTAAGAGTTCATTAGGCTTGAAGGAAAAGGAAAACCCACAGTTTAGGCTAGTTCTGTCCCCAGTGAAATTTCTTAGAACAGGATCTAAGTTCAGTGAAAAATAAATTCCCTAAAATGGGAAGAACCTGAGAAAATAAGATATAACTTCAGGGTTAAATCTACCATCAAAAGAAAAGAATTAGAAAACAAAGAATAAAAGCATGAGGAGGGGGGGAAGTAATATCACCAAGGATCTCAGAAGAAAGAAAACTCCAGTCAGAAATCTGGATCATAAGTAAATAAATAAGAAATCATAAGGGAAGATGGTTAACAAGATTTTTTGAAGATTACAAATATCTTCAAATCAATGTTTCAAGACAAAGGAAATTGAATCATCTTGATAAAACAAAAAACTTTATGGATTCCCAAGAGGGTATAAAACTGCTAATTATTGCATAGAAAATCTTAAATACACAATGGCTAGTCTCACCATGAAAAATAGAGATAATAACAAATCATTAATAAAAATATAATAAAATGAAGAACAAGTTGATAGAAAAAGAAGTGTCACTAATGAAATTTAATAAAATGGTAAATTGAGACAGGCTTCTCTGAGCAAAGTTATGTTTTATTAGTAGGGGTAATACTCACCAGTAAGGCAGGTCTCTTGATTCCTCAAATAGCCAAAAGACTCAAAACTGAGAGGGAAATATATTTTTATAAGCATAAAACAAAAGTCAGAACAAAAAAATCATCACTTATGGAATTAGCAGCATCATGGGACTGATGAATTATGACTGATTGGGGCATATAGTACACATGGGACCAAGCCCACCTCTTTCTCTGTATCTAAGGAATGCTGCTGTGAATTGATGTGGGAAGCCTGCTGCTCCTTGAGGTCATTGATATTGGAAAGGAGCACCAGACTTAAAGATGCCTGAACATAAGATAAAGGCACCTTAACTTTCAAGGATGGGGCCTTCATATGGGACAAGGTCAGCTTAAATGAATTTTCAAGGAAGGCACATAGAAATTCAACCTCTAAGAAGCTCAAATTATGTGAAATAATAAGCTTCCCTTGGCATTTAATTCGTGGGGATTATGGGAAAGCTAAAACTGGTATATCCAACCTTAGAGAGAGGCAGAACTTTTGAACCTCTGAGATTCTTTTGCCCAGAGATTAAGAAGAAGATTAGGTCTATTATATAGAATACAAATGTTATTACAGAATAAAATAACTTTTAGAGAATGGAATAAAATATGAAATATAGAAGAGAATTGAATATAAAATACAAAATTAATATCTTTCAGAAATTAAAAATAGTCATTTTAAAAGAATACATGATCTCCATTTTAAAAAGACATTCATCTCAAGGAAGAAATACATATAGACAGTTAAGTATTTTGTAGCCTCTCAGAAGAACATGATAATTAAAAAATCTGACCACTACATACAAGAAGTAACATCAAAAAAATTGCTCAGTGTTTATTTTTATTGTTTTAATTAATTATTATAATTTTTGAATATTCTTCCCAATTACATGTAAAAAGTTTTTAAGTTATTTTTTAGATTTTAAATTCCAAGTACTTTTCTTCACTTCCTCTTTTCATTTCCCTCTCTTCAAGAGGGAAAGCAATTTGTTATAGGTTATAATGTGTTATCATGCAAAAGCTTTCTGTATTAGTCATGTTGTAAAAGCAAAAGATAAAAAAAAAAGAAAAATAAATTTCAAAAAGTATGCTCTGATCGGCATTCAGACTTCATCATTTCTTTCTCTGTAGGTGGATAACATTTTTCATCATGAGTCCTTCAGAATTGTCTTAAATAATTTTATTAATGATTATGACAGCTAAGTCATAAACAGTCATTGTACAGTATTGCTGTTACCATGTACAGTTTTCTCCTGATCCTGCTCACTTCATTTTACATCCATTTATATGTCTTTCCAGATTTTCTAGAATTTGCTAATACAGAAAACAAAGCACAAGTCAAAAGAATCCACAGATAACATGTAGGAAAAAGATGGAAAAAGGCTTACACCACAAACCTGTGTATAAATACTGTTTTAATTTCTCAGTCTCAATGACCAACAATAAATTCTACAAGAGACTCTCAGAAAGACCTCAATATATAAAGGAAAGTATTTGAATAGCACAAAATTCTTCCCCACACACCAGGAGCTGTTGAAGAGAATGTAATAATATATTCTGAAAAGCAAAGTTACTGAAGATGTAATTTAAAATGACATATTCTTCAAACTTGAATCTAATCATCAGTGACCCCCTCCCAAGAAGAATCTTTAACAAACTAGAGGAATTTGAAACATTATTAATTGCCAAAACACAAATACACAACCCTCCCACCCCCACAAACACATACACACAACAAGAATATAATATAAACTATCTCCACATTACCTTCCAGGAAATGTGTTAATTTTTTAAATTGTATTTTAACTTTTTTTGAAATAATTACATTTTTTTGAATGCATATTTTCCTGACCCCATGTCAGTCTTTTATTCATTAGATTATATATTCAACATTCTTTAAAGTTTATATATTCCAGCCTCATATCATTAATATATTCTTTTAAAAAAATTATTTTTATTTTATCCCAATAACAAATGTACACATAAGTTTTCCAAAGTTATATGATTCATGTTGTCTCCCTCCCCTCTTTGCTCCCTCCTCCTAGAATTGTTAGGCAATTCCACTAGGTTGTATATGTATTTTCACACAAAACTCATTTGCATAATGTTCATTTTTTAAAAAGAATGATCTTATAAAACTAAAACCCCAAATCATTTACCCAAATAAACAAGTGATAAATCATGTTTTCATCTGCGTTTATACTCCAACAGTTCTTTCTCTAAAGGTAGATGGCATTCTTTTTCATAAGTCCCTTAGAATTGTCCTGGATCGCTATATTGAAGTTAGTAACAAAGTCAATCACATTTGATCCTTCCACAATAATTAAGTTTCTGTGTATAGTGTTGTCATGGTTCTGCTTATTTCACTCCACATCAATTCCCATAGGTCTTTCCAGTTCTTTCTGAAATCATCCTGTTCATCATTCCTTATAGCACAATAGTATTCCATCACAATCATATACCACATAAATTATATATTAACTTGACAAAAATGAACCTTTCCTTTTCACAAAGACACGGGGATGGGGAAAGAAGGCTTATATATAAAACCAGAAAAGTCTATTACGTATAACTTTTTTATTTTTTATTTTATTTATTTATTTTTATGTCATTTATTTATTTATTGAGTATTAATAATGTTAATATAATATAGTAGGAACAACACTACTTCATATTTCTATGTCCTGAAATTTCAGAAAATAACTAAATATGACATAAAATGGTAGAAAGTAGGAAGCAATGTGGCTTAGTTCCTCTCAAGAGAGTCTTACTAAAAGATCTAGCAAATGTGCCAGACTGATTCCTGATGGGGAAATCCAGAAAAAAATATCAGTCATAAGAGACAGACAGGGTGATCTTCAGACACTGGAGAAGGGGCTGGACCAATAGTAATAAGCACTGTAGCTCCCAGGGAGAGATTGGGTGTCAGGGCAAGTAGAAGTCTCAGTTCCATGTAAAGGCACTAAGATTGAAACAGGTGCCAACTTTGTCACTTGCTGCCCAGTCCCCGGTCAAAGATCCAAGATAGGGTCAGAAAAGGATCTACTCATAGCAGTTCTGTGTAGGGATGCTCTGGATAATGTTTGAAAAAGGAGGAAGTTCAAAAGCTAGCAGTTAGAGCAACAGAAATGATGTGGCTCAGATCTCTGGTGCAAGACAGTGTCTGTCTTCTAACATCTATCCCAGCCTACAGGGGAGGAGCATTCAGATTTTGCCCTCGATCAGACCTTTATAGGAAGGCTGAAAGCTTATAGGTTCTCAGTATATCCCTATGATCCTAAGATAACATAATACTCAATACCCCCAGAAAAGCAGTGGTCCAAAATTTCCTTCTGAAAGTGCTGCAGAGCTCAGCCCTAACATCAAACCCCAGGAAGAATGAGCAAAGAAAGAAAACAGTGTAGTGAACCATTGGAGTAGAAATGGATGTTCAAGAAACAAAAGCAGAAGAGAATGTCTCCAAAACATCTACAACTATTGTTTTGGAGAAAAGTATATTGTGAATACAAACTCAATAAGAATTCCTAAAAAAGATAAAGCAAGAGCTAAAAAATATTTTTATAAGTGGAATGAGAATGCTTAAGGAAAAAACTGGGAAAGAAATGAGAGCTGTAAAAGGAGAATTGGAAAGGGAATCAACAGCTTGGCACAAAAGGTACAAAAACTTGCCTAGGCAACAAACTCAATGAAAATTCAGATGACTCAAATAGAACACAATGACTTCATGAGACAAGGCTCAAATTAAAGCATGATGAGAGAAAAATGCTTTTTGGACATGACCAATATGAAAAGTTGTTTTTTTTACTCTCATGTCCTTTAATTAGAGGTAGAAAGTGGTAGGAAGGAGTGGGATTGAAAACGTGGATCTTGGTTGATAAAAACAAAATACATTAAAAAAAAAAGAAAGAAAGAAACCTTGGGTGTGATCAATACAGTGACTAACTGCAATTCCTGACATCTTATGATGAAACATTGGTGTTTACTTTCTTATAGAGAATTGATAGACTCAGAGGTCAGATTGAGATTTGGGGATTGGGGCAGGATTTGCACCTAGAACACCTGAGTCCAAACTCTAGTTCTGCCACGTACTACCTGGTTAATAGGTCACTATAACTTCTTTAGGCTTTAGTTTTCTCCTCTGTGAAATGAGATATTTGGGACTAAATGACCAATGAGGTACCTTCTAGCTCTATGATCCTATGATTAGTAAAATGAAGAAGTTGTGCCAGGTGGCCTCTAATATCCTTTATATCAATAAAATTTTTGGTTTAATGATCTTTTGAAGTCTAAAGAAGTTTTTATTTTGTTTAATTAGCACTTGTTTGGATCAATCTTGGTTAGTTTCCAATTACTTTTTCTACTTTTGCAACATGTCACAAAAAGAACTTTTTTTGAAAACAATTTTTTTAACAGAATGAAAACACTAAATGAAGGTGGTGGGGAATCTGATCTTTTCTTATGCTACAAGTAAAAATAGCATTTGAGGCCAATTGGGATAATGTTATTACCACATTTTAAATATTGTAATATCTATCTGTTCATCGCACTATCTTATCTCTCTTCCAAAGGAAATTTAGATTGTTATAATTTGCTGCAGAGAAGGAGATGATACCATCTCCTAAACATTGAGAGTTGGTTAAGAAATGCAATAGAATGATTAGAAAAATCTAAGGTATATATCTGAATCCGTAATCTGTCCTTGGTCACCAACAAAAATGAAAACAATAATAAACTTGGTTTCTGTTGAATTGCAAGAGACAAGTTATGTACCCAAATTACATTTTTATTAGAATGAGAACTTTACTTCTTCACCTTTCCTGACCTCTTTAAGAAGTAGAAAGGGAAGAAATTTCACAATATCAGATTTTTCTAAGGATATAAGAGATCAAAAACCTTATGGTGACTCAGTTGAAAAGGTCAATATGAAGGGTAACAGGTTAAGCACCACAGTCTAATTTTTTCTGATCTAGACCTAAGATATAAACATGTTCATGCTGTAATGAATGATGTGCACTGTCTAAATATTAGTAAGTACACAAGAGCTTCTTAATTTGACTCAAAAGAATGCCCAAATTCATGGAACAAGGAGGCATTTTATAACAAAATTTTAATATGTATTTGTTGGATATATGATGAAATTTGACCAAAATATATTGATATTTCATGACACATTCTTGTGTTATCTAGTTATTATTTCCTAGTCAATTCTTGGATCATTGTGTGAAATTAATTATGATGGGATTTGAATTGCATTTTAATAATAACTTGGTTTTGCTTAGTTTCATTTCCAACTCATTGTGACCCCATTTTTGGGTTTTCTTGGTAAAGATATTGCAGTGGTTTGTCATTTCCTTCCCCAGCTCATTTTACAGACAAGGAACTGAAACAAACAAGGTTAAGTGACTTGCCCAGGGTCACACAGCTAATAAGTGTCTGAGATTGTTTTTGAATTCACAGTGATGTTTTCTTGTTCCAGCTGCCCCATAATAATACCCAGCATTTATATAACTCTTTAAGATCTGCAAGGGACTTTGCAAATATTGTCGCATCCTCTCAGCAACTCTGAGAGACAGATGCTATTATTATCCCCATTTTACAGATGAGAAAATGGAAGTAGGCAGAGATTAAATATAAATTAAATATAGCTAATATCAAGGCTGGATTTGAATTCAGACCTTTCTGACTCTAGGACCAATCTATTCACTCCGGCATCTATTTATTCAACCAGTAACCTGAAAATGTCAAATTGAACTCAATACTGGCCTAATTCTTTAAATACTTTAAATACACATAGCATTTCTGTGTACATGATCTTTCAGAGAAACTAAATTGATACATACTTGAAGATATATTAAAGAAAACCTCCACCAGTAATATGTTGGAGTCAGCTATACCTGATAATTAATTATATTTTTACTTTGAACACTTATATCTGACATCTCAGCTCAAAATCACAGTTTGATTTATTTTGTTGATTATCTAGACATAAGAAAATTTTAAGATGCAGATTAAACTTGAAGTGTGTATATATTACTCTCTCCTCAAGTGAATAGCCCATTGTTAAAAATTTACTAGCATACCACTAACCCCAAGACCTGCAAGTTTCCTATTGAAAGCAAGGTGCATAGTAAAATAAAAACTGGATTTGGATTCTAGAGAGACCTGTCTTCAAATCTTGGCTTTGGCAATTGTTAGCTCTGTGATCATTAGATCTGTGCAAGTTATTTAAGATTTCTCAGAATCTAGTAGCCTCCTCTACAGAATGAGGCAATTAAGAGAAAAGGATAATATCCTCTTTTTTTTTTCTTACCTCAATTAAGAATTAAGGATATTTAGTGAAAAATGATGACATTTATTGGGCACTTATGGGTTGCACCCTGCATCCTCTAATTTAAGCTTCACAACAACACTGAGAAAAGTGCTAAAGGTGCAGTGATTATCCTTATTTACAGACCAGCAAACGGGCTTAAGAAGACTAAATGATTTGTCCACCATTACTCAAATGTCAAGTGCCTGAGGCAAAATTCAAATCTATATCTCTCTTGAATCCCAGTGTTCTTTGAAATACCCCATTATCTCTCAGATATACTTAGAGAAGCATTGGGAAATGACTTCCTATCCCAAGATAAAATGTTAATGGGTAAGGTACTGAAAATAGAGAGGTTCAAGAAGAGAAGTAAATTTTTTTGGATTTATTTTATGTGCTAAAAAGCAATATAAATTCTTCTAATTTAGTATTATAGAATGCTATTTTGGTATCAACAAATCATTAAGAAACATTTATTGAATGTCTAATCTGTGCCCAGAACCTTTTTAGGTTCTGTAGCATAAAAAAAAAAAAAGTCTTTCATTATAAATTCTCATTTTTCAATTGTTTAAAGCAAAGATCTGAGTTAGGTATTCTCTAACCATAATGATTTTTTATTAATTTATTGTGCCTGACATTTTTTTCCCTTAAAGGTCATAATTCTCTAACCTGGAAATCTAATCTCCAAATATAATTATAAGCAATGAGAAATAAAGCCATATTAAAATCACTTTGGCATAATATACAATTTGCATCTTTAAAATATGTGTAGAATTTTATAATCATTGGCATTTCAAATAACTATTAGATTTCAGAAAAAAGTTGTATCTGTGACAAGTACTAGAATATGTAAAATGGGAGCTACTGTTGTGTGATGTCCATCATACCTTTTATGCACCTCAGTTAAAAAAATGCCTTGGGAGTATTTCCTCTGTTTGAAAATTAGGAAAAGGGAAATTCCATTATTTGATTTGTATTGGTGATAATGGTTACTTTTTGGTGCTTATTTCAATTCCAGATCTCAAAGCTCTTAAAAATCACGTTAACTTACAATTAAAGGTAGTTTCCTTAATTTCATTCCAATAGGTGGAGAAACTGATTTGGCAAGAAATAGAGTTCTGTCCAAAGTTTACAAAGGGAATAAGTTCTTGCTATTATGATTTTCAAGATATATCTCTAAACTCCCTTCCCTTTTCTCATTCTAATAATAGCTGACAAATCTTAGTTCTAACATACAGCCAAGTAAAGTTCAGAAATTAGGTAATAAAGAATAGGAAATGGGAACACTAGCTCTTTTCTTCACAAGGTAAAAATATCTGCTAAATTATATGAGTGTGTATCTCTATGTGTGTGCGTGTGTGTTAACCACAATGTTACCTTCTTTTAAACCTGTTGAGACAGGGCTTTAATTCCCACACCCCCTCCCCCTTAGAAATTGGTTCAAGCTATTGTTAACATCAGAAACATTTAATATTTGGTATATTCACAATCCCTTATTAGACACTAAAAGAATTTCACAGTTTCTTCCTTCAAGGAGTTTTTTGGACAGCAACACAAAAAAAGATGAATAATACAGGGTTATATATGCTATCAAAATAGATGCAACGTCTAATAAATATTGTAATTGCCTAGGAAGAACTCTAGTTATACATAAGGTCATTGAGGGATAGGGATTGTTTCTTTTTTCTTTTGACATCTACAGTGCCTCAGCATAGGGAATATGGAAATCTGTATTAAATGAAAGCATTAGAATAACTTATAACACCAATTACTGCCTCAGGGAGGCATGAGAGAACCTAAATCTCAAAATATTAGAAAGCAATTGTAAAAACCTGTTTCTACAATGCATTTAATTTTTTAAAAAGTAAAAAAAAAATCTGCAGTGTCTAATGCATAGTTAGCAAATAGATATTTCTTGACTAATGGAATTAAATCAAGAAATCATATTACATACAACAGTTGGTGAATATACTATTGAGGATATGGAATTTGATCTGGACACTGAAGGGGAAAGATAAGCCTTTAGCAAAGTGAAGAGGTAGGTGAGAAGAGAAACTCTTTAAATCTTGAATTTGATTTTAGACTCAGAGGTGGGAATCTGGGTGATGTCAGGTAACTGGCAAGCATTTAGTTCAAAAGACAATGGAGAATAGGTTGACTGAACTGCAAAATGTTCATCTTCATATTATTTTTAAGGCTTGAGTTTTAAGGGACTAATATATGGGGAAATTGTATAATTGTCTAATGATCTGTGGATACAGTGACTTTCTATGAGAGAAATATATCTAGTTTACTTTCTGGAGTTGCCTTAGCCAAATTAAGATTATAAAGAACTAACATATATGTGAAATATTTTTTTTAATCCTGAGCCTGAAAAATTATCACCAAACACTAATATTTCCATAAAAAAAGAACAGAGGAGTGTGTAAGAAAGCATGAATTTCAGTTTTGTACAGCTTGATCTATCCAGATGTCCCAAAAGTCTTAGTGCAGTTTTAAGCTTAATAAAACTTTAAAAGACAACAGTTCAACAAAATAGTTCGTAAATTTTCCTCTCAAGTGGGTTGTTTCTCCTTGGGCTTCCTTCTTTTCTTTTGTGCACTATAAAAATGTTTCTATGAAACTCTCGCCTTCTTTTGTTGGAGACATCATTACCACTAGCCTCCCACTTCCACCTTCACTGTTCTTCCATTTTCCCCAATTAAATTTTTTTCTAGAAGTTAATTGCCTTTTATTATAAAAAAGGTTTATTTGACTATTTATATAATTTTATTGCTGTGTATTACAACCAAAAGCTTACTTTTAACCAGTTTGTAGAATCAATTCAGCAACATAAGAAACTGAAATCACTTTTTATAAGATGGAGATGTGGCTGAATATATTGGATATGCAAGACTATTTTATGAATAAGAAAAAAAATCTTCAAAGCTAAATTTACTTCTTGCTGCACATAATCTTTTTTCCTCCCATTTTCAGAAGGTAACAGAATCCATTTGTCTTTTCAATAAATATCAAACTAACTGGCAATAAAATAGATTTCTTGGACCAGAGATACAAGAAAGAGCAGCACTGGCTGTTTCTGTAGTCCAATGAGTCTTTTTTTTTTTTTAGTCCAAGGAGATTATGTCTGGAATGTTGTTCCCACTGCTGGTTATAACCCAAGTCTCACTTCTGCCTGATGAAGTAACATGAGTGCTTCTTTCCTGGGGGCTTGTGGATGTAATGATGTTTCCAGCAGTGCTGCTTGTTGACAGGGTTAAGGAGAAACTATCCAAAAACATAGGAAGACAGTACTGTGGATCAACTGGAATTTGGGAAAGAAAACCCAAACCTGTCAAATCTGAGAAAATACTTGATATTGGCATGTGTCGGAATGGTACTGAGTAATCTGTTAATGAATGTGGCAGAGCAGCATCCACTGTCACATTGGGGACCCTGACAGTAGATAGCTGGTACATGAGAACCCCTTTGGTTGGGCTGCTTTGTGTCTCCACCATACAGGAGGCTCTTCTTCATCATCAAAAGAGCTCTGCACTGTCAAGTCAATAACATCTACTTTCTTCTTGCTTGTTTCACTGACCAGTCACTGAAGAGGGTTTAGTGAGGACACTTGAACTTCCTATTTTAGTACACTGTGGGCTTGAAACTTTTCAGTCTCATTGGGTACCAAGAACCATCGTCTTGAAATTTCATCTCATCCACATCAGAACACTCATTGAGAATTTCCATGAAGAGCCCATCTAGTATTAGACTTTCATAGGCAGCCTTTTTTCACAAACAGGAGAAATCCAGGTAGGCTTCTTTTCATTCATTTGCAGATAAAGAGCAGCATCAAAACATTGCAGTTGGGGGGCAGCTGGGTAGCTCAGTGGATTGAGAACCAGGCCTAGAGATGGGAGGTCCTAGGTTCAAATCTGGTCTCAGACACTTCCCAGCTGTATGACCCTGGGCAAGTCACTTGACCCCCATTCCCTAGCCCTTACCACTCTTCTGCCTTGGAGCCAATACAGAAGGTAGGGGTTTAGAAAACAAACAAAACAAAACAAAAACATTGCAATTGTGTGCATGTTACAGCATGACATGGAACTGTCAGCCTCATTTTTCTGAGAGAACACATCAGTGATACCTGAAGACTGGTTGTAGCAATTTCACTATCAGGACCTGCAGTGAGCTTCTCTTTAATTAGTGCTTCTGGAATGATCAGGGTTTCTAATACCTTTCGTTTTTAACCTCTGTAACAACATGGCAGATGTCAGCTGTCATGCAAGATATATAGACATGCAGTAATTCTTTCCAATTTCAGATGCCCAACAAATGGAAATATGGTTTGGCACAGCAGAAGATAACCTAACTAGAGATGTAACATTCAAGGGGTGTCCCTGGTATTTCTGTTCAATTGCATTTTTTGGAGGTGGTGCATAACCTGGCAGAGGAAACAGCTTCCCATTTACTTTTATGCACATACTATTGGGAAAATTGTTCTCTTGGGGACATCTAGTCTCTGCTAGGCACAATCTTAGCTGTGCTTGGACAGTGTAATCTCTTCTACCACCTGGCAAAAAATGCCTAGAAATGCATATTACTCTTACTTGTTGAAGTGTCAATGCAAAAATAAAAAAAATAAAAAAACTTCTTTTGTGATCTCTGAATACTGCTCTGAACTAAACTTGTAGTTTTGATAAGAACATCATAGAAGGGAAGGCTTTTCAGCTGAACATCAGGGTGGACAGGAGGAATTGGGAGAGATGGCTGCTGCATCTCAAATGAAGGCTTAGTATCTTGGAGGAGCACTGAACCAACAGGAGAGGAAGGAGACTGAGGTGTGACCAAAATAGAAGAGGATCCCAGCAACAGTCAAGTCAGACTCCACAGGTGACGAGCTCCTGTCCAAATTGAAAACTGATGGTTTTATTGTCGACAAATCTGAAAGACCTTCAGTTGTTCGTGGGTAATGCTGTCTGTAAAGTTCTCTGATTTAATCTTAACTGCTGAGCTACTTCAAAAAATGCCAAGCCCTCATCAGAAGGCCACACTTGCATCCACTTTTATTACGTCCAGCAAAGCCTAACAATACTTGTAGTTCAGAAACCCAAAAACTAGAAACCATATTCCATAAGTCCTCAAAATCCGCTATTTTCTACCACCTGCTGGTGACGGCAAATGCGCCCCTGTCACTGCTACTGCTGAAGAAGCCGTCGCAGCCTCCAACACCACCATGGTGTACTGGGCGCTGCAAACGATGAGCCACCACCCCGCCACCCCCTGTTCCCCAATTAAGGAGAAAAATAAATCCTTTAAAAGAAATGTTCGGTCTAGTATAATGAATCCATAAATTGGCCATTTTTGAAAATGCATACTTCTGATCCATCAACAGCATCTGCAGATAAGAGGTATGCTTCATTCTTGGCCTTCTGGGGTTGTGATTGTTTTTTTCATTAATTGGAATTCTGAAAGCTTTCTAAGTTATCTCCTGCACTCCAACAATATCTTAGTTACTTTTTCCTAGTTGTTCATTTTACATCAGTTCATATGAATCTTTCCAAGTTTCTCTGAATATATCCTGTCACTTCTTATGGTAAAAAATGATTCTAGTCCATCCATAGGGTATCATTTGTACCACTATTACCCCATTCATTAGGTATCTCCTTAATTCCTGCCATGATGAAAATTATCCTTTGAATATTTTCCATGATCCGGAACCTGGTTTTTGCTTTTATAATCTTTGTTCTTTGAACAGTGCCTAAATAAGCAGGTATTAGTTATTGTTATTGTTGTCGTTCTTCTTGATGATGATGATCTTTCTGGGGTTTTGTTCTGCCAGTGGTATCATTAGATTAAAGCATATGTACTATTTCTTAGAGTATAAATCCAATTTATTTCCAGATCAACTGATCCACATCACCAGTGACAGTGTATTAGGTGTTTGTCCTCTTACAAACCATTCAAAACAATGTTCATTTCCTTTTAAATTTGGCTTTGCCAAGCTAATGCTTTTGACCTGGAACTTTAAAGTTGTTTTAATTTGTATTTTTCTTATAACTAGTGATTTTTTTTCTTTTTCACATGCTTGGATTCCTTTCCTTGAGAAGTAGTTCACATCTTTTAACCATTTATTTGTGGTTCATGTTCTTATATTTTGGAATCATTTTTTCATATATCTTGTACATCAAACTTTTCTCTAAAAACCTTATGGAAATAATTTTTCTCCCCAGGTAATTATTTATCTTTTGATTTTAATTGCATCAATTTTGTTTGTGTAACAGAAATTGTCCATTTTTATTTCCTGCCACCTACTCTATCACTTCTTTGGTGAAGAACCATTTCCCTGTCCCTAGATGTGAAATTATTTCCTTTCTTGCTTTTCAATACCAGGTATTTTGTTGATGTTCAGTGGCATCCAACTCTTTGAAACCCCATTTGGAGGTTTTCTTGACAAAGATACTGGAGTGGCTTGCCATTTCCTTCTACTCATTTTACACATGAGAAATTGAGGCAAATGGGGTTGATTGACTTGTCAAGGGTCACACAGCTAGTAAGTGACTGTGGCTCAATTTGAATACATGAAGATGAGTCCTTGTGATTCCAAGCCCAGTGCTCTATCCATTGTGCCACCTACCTGCTGCATACTTCTGACTGGACTTCAAAACCATTTGTGCTGTAGTTTAACTTTACAACTTTCTTTAGTTCCTGTTCTTTCTGGAACTTCTATTCACCTGTTTGGCCTTTTCATTCGGGAACATTCCTTTGCCATACTAACCTGAATTTTCCACAAGTCATTTCCTTCAAAGACATCCATTTCAGGAAGGGGCCCACGAAAGTCAATCTTCATTCTCTTTTTGGATGTGTTTATAACTTTCCAGTCTTCCACATTCTTGCTGTTGGAATTGTGGACTATTATAACCATTCTGGAGAACAATCTTGAATCAATTCCCGAGGGTCATAAAACAGTATACACTTTGGCTCAGCAGTATCATGACTAAGCTAATATCCCAAAGAAATTAATTACGGGGGAGAGGACCTATTTGTGCAAAAATATAGCAACTGTTTTTGTTGTGGCAAAAGCCTAGAATCTGAAGGGCTGTTCTTTAATTAATTGGGAAATAGCTGAACAAGTTGTGGTCTATGATTGTGTTGGAATACTTTTGTGTCATCAGAAACGACAAACAAGATGGTCAAAAAAAGAGCTGGAAAGACTTATATGAAATGATGCAAAGTGAGCAGAACCAGAACAATGTCCATGGTAACAGAAGTAATGTCCAGTGATCAACTGTAAATGACTAAACTTATCAACAAGGCAAGGATCCAAGATGACTTCAAAGGACTCATGACAAAAACTCCTAAATACCTCCTGAGAAGGAACTAATAGAGACTTGAATGTGGTTTGAAGCATACCATTCTCCACTTTCCTCCATGAATTTTTCTCTAGTGTAAACTGTATGTAACTTGTTTCCAACATGAAAAACATGAAATTATTTTATGATAATATATGCACAACCTATATCATATTACCTGCCTTCTTATGGAGGTATGAGAAGTGGGAGGGAGGGACAGAATATGAATAGCAAAATGTCAGAAAATTATTATTAAAATTGTATTTACCTGCAATCTGGAGGAAAATTAATTCTTGTACTTTGATGTGTTCCTTTCCCAACATTCCTGATTTCTGCCTTTTGCTTCAATTTATGAATTGTCTTCAAAGATTAGAATGCAAGCTTTTTGTTGTTCTCAGCATTTGGATCCATAGGTCTTAATCCAGACCTGGCACATAAGAAGTCCTCAATAAATTCTTGCTATCTTTATTCCTTGTCTTGCATCTAACTTATTTATGATGCTACTTTTTATAACTTTAATGTTTCCATTTGTGGATCATTGTGATACACACTATTGGATGTTAGTCTAGACATAATTTTTGTCATATTACTTTCTAATTTTCCCAGAAATTCATGTCTAAAAGTGAGTCCTTCTTACCCAAATATTTGGGGACTTTCTATCAAATAATATGCTTTTTATTTGCTTCTGTATCTTCTGTGTATTTTATTCCACCAATGAACTTTTCATCTGTAAAAAAAAGACTCAAATAGTTTTGCTAAAGGTGTTTGCCTTATAGTAAAGTTTCAGTAAAGGTTCTAATACCTCTTCTTTCTCACTTTTTTCAGTTTTCTTTAATGTTATTGACCTTTTGTTTTTCCATGTGAATTTGTTAAAAAACATTTTAGCTCTCTAGAATAACTATTCAGTAGTTCTGTTGGTAGGGAACTAAATTTGCATAATATTATCATTTTGCCAAATTGGCATTGCCCAACCATGAACAATTAATATTCTTTCAACTTTTAGATTTGTCTTTATTTTAAGAATGTTTTAGAATTGCTGTAATATAATTCCTAGATTTAGACTCCAAACTAATGTATTTGTTCTATAGATATATGGAATGAAATTTTCCTAACTTTTCCTGTTGAGTTTTATTGAAAATACAGTGCTTGAAAGACTGACAATTTATGTTTATTTAATGTCTTGCTTCTTGTTAAAATTATTTATCAAGGTCTCATAAGGTTATGTCATCCCTGAGGTAGATGTGGCTGAAGAACACTGATAACATTGTGATGCATGGGGACTTTGTGGAGAAGAAATATCCAAACCGGGGTAATACCTGCTTGGAGAATGGGTCTTTGTTGCTGAACTATGTAGACTGTGCAATGTTTAATAAATGAGATTTTATGTTGATTGCAAACAAATCCGTGAAAGAGGAAGATGGAGAAGAAATAGTTACATATGATCATGTATGTAAGAATTGTCATCACGTAGTAGCCAGAACTTTCAGTGTCATGGATATCAGGAATATACCATGCTGTGTCTGTCATGTGGCAAAGCAGAAGATTCTATCAGTGTCCTCCCTGATGACTCCCATCAAATGACTATTGTTCTGAAAATCCTGCCACAGTTTTACTGTGTCTACATTACTCTGTTGGCTTAGAGTGCTTGAAAACCTGATAGTATCACATTATGTTTTCATTTCAAATGGCTTGCTTTTCAAAGTTTAGAACTGATTATGCTGAAAGAAAAAAAAAATATTCTAAGGAGTTGCCCTTCCCTAGAACTAAGCCTCCTAGCACAGCCTTCTGTTGACATCGCTGGAATCATGTCTCAGGGAGAATAGAATGGTGTAAATTGCTCCAACAAGTATATCTTTAGAGGAGGAATTAAAGTGTCTCACCTTGTATAGCAAAATAAATGCTGGTCTACAAATAAAAAATAATGTTGTTTATCATTTTAATTTATTTTTGTCTAACCCTAGAATTCTCCAGGTAGTCCACCATTTACATATCTAATTTGTTTTTTCTTTGTGTTTTCATGCTCTGACTTTTACTAGTCTTTTCATTTTATAATTTTTTGTGTGTTTAGTTGTTTTTTATTTATCTATTTTTAAAGTTTTCAAATTATGTTGTATAATTTTTAATAATCATTTCTGATATTTTCTGCCATTTCTGATCTATGTTCTCTCTCTCCCTCTCACCCCTTCTACTTCCACAAGAAGGAAGGTAATATCATATAGGTTGTATATGTATTATCATTCAATATATATATATTAACATGTTCATCATGTTGAGAAAGAAGATACATGCTATTTACACTTGAGAAAAACTCAGAGGAAATAAAGTGAAGAATGGAATGCTTCAGTCTGCATTTAGAGTCTATCAATTCCTTCTATGGCAGTGAACAGCATTTTTCATCATAAGTCCCCTGGAATTGCCTTGCTGATAATATTTAAGTCATTCACAGGTGATCATTATACTCTAATGTTATTGCCATGCACCACATCCTCCTGGGTTTTCCCTGGGTTAATCTTTATTTTATTGATGAAATATTTGAAAGATTCCTTTCCCTCTAAAGATTGTTTTGACTTCATCCCTAGAGTCTTATTAAGTTGTCTGAATGTTGTAATTTTATTTCATACAATTAATTATACATTGTTCATATTCTCTCTCTTTTGAATTTAGCTGGTCGAAGCCAGGGGCTATCTTTACTTTTGTATTTCTTCCCCCTGAGTTTAGTAAGTGCTTGGTATGTATTATACAAGTAATAATTGCTTTCTCATTCATTAATTTATTCACTCACTTAATTCTGAGAGGTTCCCTTTTCCATACTGGGTGCAAGGTTTTTTTTTTCCCCCCTTTTTTAATGTGTCATGGGACTTTCCACTGAGACTTATAACATCTGAGTGGAGGTCCCTTTCAAGCATCCTAGGATGCTATTGGATATTTTGTTTTGTTTTGTTTTTACTATCAGGTCAATTAATCAATAAATATTTATTAAATGACTACTACATGCCAGGCCCTGTGGAAGGCATCAGAGATGCAATCAACCTGAATTAAAGAAACTAATAATATAGTAATAATATAGAGTCTTTAATTGAGGGGAAGAGATTGCAATGTGAGGTTTCCACACTGCAGTAGGGTTCAGAGATGTCCAAGAGGGGAATAAGGGAGCAGTGTTAAATAGTCTTATGGGAAGCCACTTGGAGAAGCTGTTACTGAAAACTACACATAGCAACTGAAAGTCCATAGACTGGGAAGGGCAACAATAGCCAGAGGCTGGAGAGGCTTGGGAGAATTGGGGGAGGACTATATTTGACCTCAGGAAATTCATGGCTATGGGAAGAAGCAAATTCAGCTAATCACAACTATTTTGAATAATACAAATGGGAAAATGAAACAACCCTTTCTCTCCCTCTATACCAGTGATGGCAAAACTTTTAGGATCAAGTGCCCAAATTGCAACCCTCACACCACATGTGAGCCCCACCCCCACCTTACCCTAGACAGAGGAGGAAGAAAGTGCTCCCATTGGGTTCCTGGGCAGAGGGGCAGGTCATATGAGAAATGTTCTCAAGCTTTAATGAAGAGAGAGAAGGGAGTAGCCTCCTCTGGCATCCATGCCATAGGTTTGTCAACATGGCTCTATATTAACAGTAGACAAATACATATAAAATTATATACGGAAAACATGGAAAATATTTTAGAAATAAAAAAATTGAAAAATATCTTTCAGAACCTGAAAAAAATTATATACAGAATATATAAACTAAAGAGAATATGCACAAAAAAAAATAAGGTAGTTTAGTGTCAATATTATTATTGAAGGAAGATACAAGCAGTTGAAGTGAAGGAAGAGCTTGGTGAAGAAATGTGTGCTTATAGAGATGTATATGTGAGGCAGAGATGAGGAAGGGGCATATTCCAGGCATGAGAATGCAGTGGGTCTAAGTAAAAGTCAAGGAGGGAGGGGATGGAGTGAAACCAGTAAGAGAGGAAAGACCAATTTGGCTGAAGAATACTGAAAGTAGAATGATGTTCTGGAAAGATTTGTTTGGGGCCAGGTTGTGATGAGCTTTAAAAGTTAAAGGAATTTATATTTGTTCCCATAGATAATAGAGAGTCTCTAGTGTTTATTTTGTAGGGAAATTGATCAGATCAGATTTTGATGCGATCTTCTCTTGGGGAAAATCAGTTTGGCAGTTTGGTGGAAGATTGCCATGCTGTTTAGATTCTTACTGAATTTACAATTCACCAAAAACTATCATAGCTTCTTAACAATCTATATTCTCTATACCTGACTGAAGACATCCCCTAACCCATACCAGAGGCATGTATTGTATATCCTCAAAATATAACTCAACATTTATTCTTAATTAAAATTTTATAATCCTTGACCTTACATTATACACTGTCTAGATAATTTCCTTTTCTTTCCTAGTTTTTTTGGGAGTCTAAATACTTTTCAATCACATTTTAACAACACATATTATTTCCCTCATCAATTAGCATTTATTAAATGCTACTGTGTGTCAAGCACTGTGCTAAGGACTGGGAACACAAAAAGAGGGAAAAGTCAGTTTCTACTCTGAAGGACCTTATGGTCTAAAAGTGAAGACAACAGGCAAACAAATATAAGCCAATGACTTCATTTTCATATAGTCAGTCCCCTTAAGGACTCTCCCAAGAATGTTAAAACAGAGAACTCCAAAGGCAGGAAATAATTGTACTGACTATGAATTGATCTTACCTAGTTTTCTTGATAATTCCCCATTGCCTGGAGGACTAAATTTGGAAGAGGACAATCACATCTGAAGGATCAGAAACCCACTCCTCTCCTACCCTACTGTCTGGCTATTGGGTCTTTCCACACTTTTTTTTATCAAAGCCAGAGACGTGATCATTGTTGCCCTTTTCTCTTTTTTGAAAGGTTATTTAATCAGTTTTTTTTTTTCCTGTAGTTCAGTAGAAATCTCCAGATTACAATCCCAGGACTAGACTCCCTGTAGTTTTTCAAGATTATAATCTCCTTGCCTTGATTAAAGACCCTTTAATTATAACTACTTTGGTTTTTCAGGTTGACAATACAAAATAAGCTATTTGTAGGATAAATAGGAAATAATTAAAAGAAGGAAGATAGTAGATTTAAGAGGGTTTGGGAAAGATTTACCATAAAAAAGGATTTTAGTTGGGAGTCTAGGGAATTTGGGGAAGTCAACAGGTAGAGGTGCAAAGGGAGAGCATTCCAGGTAAGAAGAAAAGCCAGACACAATGCCATGATCTAATAGAGGGTCTTCTTTGTGGAATAGCCAGGAGGCCAGTATCATGGGATCGAAGGATATATGGTAGAGAGTAAGATGGAAAAATAGGAGAGGACTAAGTTTTCAGGTGCTTTGCATTTTGTATTTCATCTTGGAAGCCATAAAGAGCCCCTGGAGTTTAGTGAGTAGAGGTATGACATGCTTGGTATTCATCCTTTAGGAAAATTGCTTTGGTGGCTTAATGGAAAGTGGACAGAAGTGAGAAAAGACTTGAGATAGGCAGATCCACTAACACTTTATTGTCATAATGCATGTGTGAGAATAATAGCAGTCTGGGGAGAAAATGGGGTATATATGCGATGTTGCAAGGGTCAAAGCAATAGGTGTTGGCAACAGATTGGATTTAGAAACAACAGAAGTCAAAGATGACTCCTAGACTGAGCTTGAGGAACTAGGGGGATAATATTGTTTTCTGCAGTGATAGGGAAGGTAAGAGATAGGGGGAAAAATAATGAATTGTTTTAGATATATTGAGTTTAAGATGTATACTGGACATCTGGTTTGAGAAATCTGAAAGGCAGTTGAAGATGCAAGCTTGGAGGTCAACAGAGAAGTTGTAGTAGATAGAGTCCTGGGCCTGAAGTCAGCAATATGCATCCTACTGAGGAAAATGGAGATTTCCATTTGAGACATCTGCAGCCCAAATCAGGTGGGTCACACTTTTCCTGTCCTCCAAACCCCGACCTTGATCCCTCTGCCAATCAGAAGGAGCCTCATGGACCAAACTGTAGTCTGAGAGGAGCAAACTTAACAGAAAACCAGGTTAGTTAGTTCTGTATCAGAGCTCAGTTCTGTCTTATGACCAAGGGCTAAGGGGATCACATAAGGAAAGGGGATCCTCAATGGCAAAGGTAAACAAGGGTGGGGGTTGACATGGGTTAGTTAGGTTCTTTGGATAAACTGTCATCTCTAACTTCTTTTAGCCAATGAGGAAACAGGAGGGCTTTGGGGGCTAGGTTCAGGAAATGCATCCACTGTACCTGCCCTCAAAGGTATGCCTGTGCCAAAATCTAGTTGGGCACATGCTTTTGCAAGGGTGTTAATAAAGGGCTTTTCTACTTCACAATCGAGCAAGGCCATGTTTCTTATACTACCGAGTTCATATCTGACCTCAGACCCTAGCTGTATGACCCTAGGCAAGTCACTTGTGCTTCAGTTTTTCATCTGTAAAATGAGCTGGAGAAGGAAATAGCAAACCACCCCAGTACCTTTGCCAAATAACCCCAAATGGAGTCACAAAAGACAGACCTTAGTGAATAAAGAGCAGTTGGGATAAGACAGGTAGGTTTGAGAATCACCAGCATAATGACAGCAATTAAAAATATGATATCTGATGAAATCACAAAGAGAAATAGTATAGAAAGAGAAGAGAGGAAAGTCTACCAAGCTTCATGACATCTTGAAGATGATTGTAGATTGAAAGGTAGTCCATCTATTCATTCACCTGTAGACTGCTATTAACAGCAAGTACAAGTATCTCTTCCATATTGCTTTCAATATATCACCGGTCAAATGAGAATTCTGGAGGAGTTTTGCAGAAGCTGCACATGACATACAAAGGCCAGCAGACAACACAAAAAGCTTAGAAACTTCCTCCCCAGCTCAGGATAGGAAGAGGCAGTTGTACCTTCAAACTCCTTCCTCCTCAGCTCACTGCATTCCAGAACACACTCCAGGGATGCTTCTGCCAAAGCTTAAGCTTGCCTCTTTTGAAGACAATTTTCAATTTTCTTAAAGTTACTCCTACTAAAATTTAATTTTTTATAATCTAATTATTACAGAAGCCAAGAAGATATTTTCTCGTGTACTCTATTTTACACCTTGATAACCTGCCTTTGTAGATAGAGAATATAACTGAGTGACACGTTTTGTATTTGAATCTTGCCCTAAATATTTATTTACTAGAACTGTTTGTTATTGAGGATAAGGATTGTATTTTATTTTATATTTGTTTCCCTAGCACTTAGCATCATGATTAGAATGTAGTAACCTCCAAATAAAGTTATTTTCATTCATCCATTCATTCTTTTTTCAATTCATTCAGCTAGACCTGGTAACTTAAACTTATTGAAGGTATTAGGTTGCTCTTTTATATTTTCCTTATTTTGAATTTTAAGTCAGTTGTTTAAATATTTCTCATGGAAAGGCTATGCTTCTGAGCCATACTGGTTTTTCTCCAGGAGTTACAGTAGCAATATTTTATTTCTAAAATGTTAAAAATATCATGTTTTTCAAGTTATGGGTTTACAATCATTAGTTTTTTTCTTTTCTTAAGGCCCATACTTACCATAGAAACATTTCATTGGGATATAAATGCAAGCATTTTCTTTGCTTATCTACTTAAAGAAAAGCATTTGTTGACTATTCAGTTATAAAAGATATGATTTTTTAATTCATCAAAGTTACTAAAACTTAGCTCTACTTATTTTTTGGTTAACCACTAAATATTACTTAAAAAATACAGTCTAAAAATGAGACAGACAACATTAGTTTTACAAGCATGCCCACCTTTTTGATGTTGTTCATTCGTTTCAGCTGTGTCTATCTCTTTGTGATCCCTCTTGGGGTTAAGATACTGCAGCGGCTTGTCATTTTCTTCTCAAGCTCATTTTACAGATGAGGAAACTAATGCAAACAGAGTTAAGGAGCTTGCCCAGGTTCATATAGCTAGAAAGTGTATGAGGCCAGATTTGTACCCAGGTTTTCCAGACTCCAGGCCTAGTACTCAATTCACGGAACCACTTGGATGTCACACATAGTAGCTAGTAAATGTTTATTTAATTCCTTGAAGTCCCTAACCTCCTAGCTGCCCCTGTTTACCTCTCCTGGTCTTGTCTTGGGTAAGTGATTTGATTTTCAAGACATTTTCTTGTGTTAAAATATATATATGATTCCTATTTAATCCCAAAGGATCTTTAAGTTCTTTCGGATTCCCCAAATCATTTTAGACACACTCTCTTCTACAATACTTAAACTTCATGACTCATTTACCCCTTGATAACTAGGCTCTTCTTCACAGTAATTTCCACCTTGGCCTAAACACATCTGGCATATTATGCTCATTTATTTTAGGAAGGACATTGATAAGCTAGACACTGTACAGACAATAGCAATAATAGCTGATCTGTAAATATTGCTTTAGGTTTACAAAGAGCTTTACAGCTGTTGTCTCATTTAATTCTCACAGCCTGTGAGTCAGGTGCAATTATTATCCCTATTTTACTGACATACAGATGAGGATTCTTGAGGTTAAAGCAATGTAAATTCTCACAGGTATTAAGTGTCTGACAGAATTCAAATATAGGTCTTACTGATCCCAATTTTTTACTCTATCCACTATGAGTCCTATGAAGAGCTGATGAAATACGAAGTTCTTCAATGTTGGGCACATTTTAGCAAGGGTACTTAAAAGCTTAGGAGAGTCCAGGAGGCTAAAGTCATAGGATTTAATGCTGGAATCTTAGAGGTCTTTGGCTACAGCCTCCTAGTTTAACATTGAGGTAACTGAGACTCAGAAATGACGTGGCTAACTCAGATAGTGAATGGGCAGAGTTGGAATCTGAACCCATGTTCTTTGACACTAAACCCATCATTCTTTCTACTATACCATATAGTAAAGGGCTTCAAAGCCGGCCATGAGAAGATAAATAGATATACAAAGATTTAATCTATGGAAGAGAAAACTTGGGGCTGAGAGATTTGGTAAACATTTTTGAAAGCCTGTCATGGGAAAGAAGAATAAGGCATTCTTCTGGACCTTTGAGGGCAGAATTATGGGTGGACGAAAGTGGAGGAATCATAAAAAAGAACATCATCCAAAGTGAAATTGATTACCTTAGAAGTAGCGGGTCTCACCTCACCAAACATCTTCAAGCAAAGGCCATATGCCTATGTGTCAGGGATGTTGTAGAGGCCATTCTTACCATGAAATTCTGTGATATTTCTAAAAGTCTTCATTATAAAATATTCTACCTCTAGAGTTAGAAATTGTGTTTTTCTCTTTCTTTTTGGCATGCCTCTAAGCATGCCCCAGAAATGTAAACCAAAATGAATTTCCCTGACTTTTAGTCTTTTCTACAGTTAAGTATGACATATCAAAAATTAGATGGGGCTAAAACAAGTAAGATAATCTTTATTGGGTGTACATTTAAATAACTAAATCCTTTATTCCAAATATCTCTCCCTCTAAAACTGTAGTATAGCTGAAGGAAAAACAAGAAGGATTTTCCTAAGAAAGAAATCTTTTGTTTTTTATAACTTTGTATGTTAAATTTTATTTTTATCCTTTAAAATCTTATTTATTTACTCCTATCCATGCAGGAGGTAGGCCCAGAGAAAAATTTCTTTCTCTAACTCTGAACTCAAAATTCCATTAATTTCCCAGCTTGCATCCATTATTTCTCTTCTGAAGATTTTATTAAATAGAATATATAAGGGGGCAGCTAGGTTGCTCAGTGGATTGAGAGCCAGGTCCAGAGACAGGAGGTCCTGGGTTCAAATTTGACCTTGGACAATTCCTAGCTTTGTGACCTTGGGCAAGTCACTTGATTTCCATTTTCTAGCCCTTACCACTCTTCTGACTTAGAACCAACAATACACAGTATTGATTTTAAGATGGAAGGTAAGGGTTAAAAAATAAACAAACAAATAAATAAATGGGATATATAGCTATATATATTCTTAACAATATAATAAGACAAATTATGCCTACTTTAAATCTATTTGCACGTGCATTTTTTTCAATAAATATTTCCTACTCATTACCAATAGAAATATCACAGCAGTCCTACTCAATTAAGGTTGTGCATTGAAATAATTAAATGTTTTTTTTAAGAAGAAAGATGATGCAATGTTTTTTTTTCCCCCACAATTCCTCTTTAGCAGTGTGGTTCAGTACTTGAATTAAATTCAGAGCACAGTAATATATTCAATTGAATTAAATGTGGTGTATCATAGTATTAAGAATGAAAAAATAAAGTTGCAGTGTATTTTATAGTCCAGCAGAAGACATTTCTCAAGTTGATTCTCACATGGTAATTTTACCCTTACAAAAGCTTTGTGGAGTATCAAGTTGTTTTAGCTGATCCTCCCTGGCTATCCTCAGACCTGGAGCTCTAACAAACTTGATCTGACTTCTATTGAACAATAGTAGATTTATTAAAGTTGATAAGTAGGAGTTTGGGGAGGATGGTGGTCTAGGAAGTTCCCTAAGCTTTTAACCATATATCTGTCCCAGATCCCTCTGATCCCCAAGATTCACTTCAGTCTCCAGCAAAGCTGGAGCTACATTGGCTTCCTCTCTATCTCTGATCCAATATCTAACTCCCTAAGCTGTGCCCACCAACAAAAGTCTTTACTGAAGTACAAATCAAGTAGTTTGATAAGAGTCTAAGTGTCCAGACTCCTCCAGTGACCCAAAGTTCAGGTTGATGATAGCAGCACACTAAAGGTATCAAGATGGTATTTTGTAGTCTTCACAGGAGTTCAAAGGTGTCTGAGATGAAGAAAAGGCTGGCTGAAGCTCACAGGACAACAGGACTCAAAGTAGCAGGTTTGAGACCTGGAGTAGAGAGAGAGCTCCCTCCAACTGCTGTGACAGGCTCACTCCTCTCTGACTCTCCCCCCTCCACCTGGCTGTCCATTAACTACACCAGAACACTCCAACAGAATTCCAAATTCTCCTGCTTTCTGTCCCTTGCCTTCCAAGCCAAATCTATTTTTTCTCACTCAGCCACACACCACCTTTTCTGCATTCTGATATTCCTGTCTTTCACTATGTCTGAAAGTCTATGTCTCTTTCTGCATTTTAAGTTTATCATCTCCCTATTAGGAATAAAGAAGCTCATTTCATCTTCATTTCATCTTTTTTTTGGATTTGTAGTTTATGATTACATTGATCAGATTTTTGAAGGGTTAAAGTTTTCTCCTCCCACATAATATAGTTTTCATTGTATAAAACTTTCATATAGTTCTGCTTATACCACTATGTATCTGTTCCTATAGGTTATCTCAGTTTACTCTGAAACTTTTCATTTTATCATTTCTTGTAGCATATTATTTTCTTTTTTAAATTTTTTAAAATTTTATTTAATTGATTAATTTAGAGCATTTTATCAGGATTACAAAAATCATGTTCTTTCCCTCCTTTTCCCCCCTTCCCATATCCAATGCACAATTCCACTGGGTTTTACATGTGTCTTTGGTCAAGACCTATTTCCATATTATTGGTATTTGCACTAGGGTGATCATTTAGTGTTTATAACCCCAACCATATCCCCATTGACACATGTGATCAAGCAGTTGTTTTTCTTCTGTGTTTCTACTCCCACAGATTTTCCGCTGAATGTGGATAGTGTTCTTTTTTTTAAGTCCCTCTGGGTTGTTCGAATCACTGCATTGACACTAATGGAGAAGTCCATTACATTCGATTGTACCACAGTGTATCAGTCTCTGTGTACATTGTTCTCCTGGTTCTGCTCTTTTCACTCTGCATCACTTCCTTGAGGTCATTCCAGTCCCCATGGAATTCCTCCACTTTATTATTCCTTTGAGCACAATAGTATTCCATAACCAACATATATCACAATTTGTTCAGCCATTCCCCAATTGAAGGGCATCCTCTCATTTTCCATTTTTTTTTGCCACCACAAAAAGTGCAGCGATGAATATTCTTGTACAAGTCTTTTTCCTTATTATCTCTTTGGGGTACAAACCCAGCAGTGCTATGACTGGATCAAAGGGCAGACAGTCTTTTAGAGCCCTTTGGACATAGTTCCAAATTGCCCTCCAGAATGGTTGGATCAATTCATCAATGTCCCAACTTTGCCACATCCCCTCTAGCATTCATTACTTTCCTTTGCTGTCATGTTAGCCAGTCTGCTAGGTGTGAGGTGATACCTCAGAGTTGTTTTGATTTGTATTTCTCTGATTATAAGAGATTTAGAACATTTTTTTCATGTGTTTATTGATAGTTTTGATTTCTTTATCTGAAATTTGCCTACTGATATCCCTTGCCCATTTATCAATTGGGGAATGGCATTATTTTTTTGTACAATTGATTTAGCTCTTTATAAATTTGAGTAATTAGACCTTTGTCAGAATTTTTTGTTATGAATATTTTCCCCAATTTATTGCTTTCCTTATAATTTTAGTTACATTGTTTTGTTTGTACAAAATGCATATTATTTTCCCATTGCATTCTTATAGTGCAATTTGTTAAGTTATTCACAACCATAGGACACTCCTTCAGCTTCCAAGTTTTGGCAACCATGAAGGAGCTGCTATAAATATTTTCACAAATCTATGTCCTTTTCCTCTTTCTTTATGTCTTTTGGGATCTGGAACACTAGTTCTTACTTACCTCCTTTTCTCTTACAACTCCATGGACCTGGTTTTGAATTTTAGTCCCATCAAAACTAGTTGTGTAGCCTTGAGCAAATAATCTCTCTAGGTCTCACTTTTTTCATCAGTATAGCAGAGGTGATAATCATGGTTCCAGCCTACAGCTCTCTCAGGATTGTTGTTTCTGGTTTCCTTCCTTCTTTAGGACCATGATAAATGAACCATAATAAGCATAGTACTGGTGTGCAAACTCACACTCAGTGAAAAAGATTCTTCAGATGCCTCTGAACTCATAATTCATAATCTCGTCTTCTTTATACTTTCCCTCAGATCTCAATGGAGATGATCCAGGACAGTGACCCCACAGAGTCATCAGTCAGGAAATTAACTTATATGGCAAAGGAGCAAGCCAGTTCCCCCAACTGGTATCCAGCTTCTCCATATGACACAAATAAGTCTTCTGGCTGAAACAGTAAAATAGCCAGAGAGAAAGGAGGCAATGTCCTAGGCACACCGAACCACCATCCATACCTTGATCACCACTTTGATTCTTAAGACTTCTCAGTAGATAGTTTGGGATCCTAAACCCAAGAACCACGGAAAGAGCCTACCCCCAAAACCATCAGCTCTGCTTATGGTTCAGACACTTCAGCTAAAGCCAAAGAGAGCAATCACTGTGCTAAAGAATCCCAACTCATTATTACATCAGAAGTAGCAGGTGTTTGACAAATTCAATTATTTTTGATCATTGGTCTTACACTTTTATAAAAATAATAATTTTTAAAAGTAAATCACATAGCTCAGATGAAGTTTTCTGACATTTCTCCACCGCGTGCTGTATTATATGAAACTGTTGTTCAAACGCACCCATTATATTGACTTCTCATTTTTGGCTGATTTTTGCTGACTGTACTTGATGCTTAGGCACACCTGATACTTAAGAATACTTGACTCTTGGGAGCAACCTGAAAAAGTGTTTTTTGTTTTTTTTTTAAACCCTTACCTTCTGTCTTGGAGCCCAGAAGAGTGGTAAGGGCTAGGCAATGGGGGTCAAGTGACTTGCCCAGGGACACACAGCTGGGAAGTGTCTGAGGTATGAGGTTTGAACCTAGGACCTCCCATCTCTAGGCCTGACTCTCAATCCACTGAGCTACCCAGCTGCCCCCAAAAAGTGTTTTTTGAATATAAAGTTTTGGGGTATATAAGGAAGCCACTCCCAAGACTTGAGGTCTATTGGTTGTAAAAATTAAAATTAAATCTTAATAGTAAAATATTATATTTTAGGAGGTTTATTAAATGATCATTATAAATAAAGGAATAAAGAGTATACAAAATAAAGATCACATGCCCATGTCTGATTAGCCATTTCAAAATCCCCACTCACCACCATCACCACTGGCTGCATGCCCAAGGAAGAGCCTCAACTCCCTTTGACTTTATCTTCTGTCTAAGGAAGTATGTAAAAACAAGGTGTCGGTGGGCTCTCAGGAAATGTATTTCTTTTTTTAAGGGTAACAGATTTCCCCCCAATTATACATGGTCTTTTCTGGAGTCCTGCTTTATTGTGAGACTGGCCTCTCCCAGTAAATCTATTTCATTTTGGCTTGGAGAAATTATTTCACTTTTTTTGTGTCTTGGCCAATAAATTTTTGTCACACAACTTTCTCATCACCACACACCAACCTTTGACTAACTGCCACTAATGGATATGTGAGTCCCAAGTCTCTGGAAGTAGCCTTCAGACAAATGGTCTTCCTTCTAATCGTCCCTGAATTATCATCATCATCCCAGGAAGAAACCCTCAAGAAGATGCAGCCTAACAACTACAACTGAAACATAATCTACTCATTTAGCAACCACAGCTCCTCAAGATGTGAAAAAGGAAGCTTCCCAACTTGAGTTTTTGGCACTGGCCAGTATTCAACACCAGGAAAGGATGTGATTTTGCCAATAGAAATGCATTTGCTTTGCTTCAGTACCTTAACAATCTTGGGACCTTTGTCTGATTTGCAGCTGAACTCTTTAAGAGCAAATGCTGTTTTGCTTTTCTATTTATATTTGCATATGGTAAATTCCTAATCACATTTTTCATTAATTCATCAATTTTACTCTTACTCCTCTGAGTTCTATGTAGGGTCCCTCTCTCCTGTCTAATCCTTGTGCTATAATTAAAACACGTGATTTTGGGAGCAGCTGGGTGGTTAAGTGGATTGAGAGCCAGGCCTAGAGACAGGAGGGTTAAATTTTGACCTCAGACACTTCCTAGCTGTGTGACTCTGGGCAAGTCATTTGACCCCCATTGCATAGCCCTTACTATTCTTCTGCCTTAGAACCAATACACAATAATGATTCTAAGAATCTAATTCTAAGAAGATAAGGATTTAAAACAACAACAACAACAAAACCACATGATTTTGTGACCCCTATGCTTACTATTGTGGTGAGTCCTTGGAGATTCAACCGGGTTGGAGGTCCCCCAGATGTTTAACTCACACACTGAACTGTCAATCACTTTGATCCGGATGCAGAAAGTGAATGCCTCTGGTGTCAATCAGTGGCAGAAAAGACAATAATTTGACTTTCAGTGTGCCAACCCACTGGCCTGGACTGTGGAAGAGTGAGTCTAAGAGGGTAGAAATAAGAAGCCTCCACTCTCAACCCTAGGATATACCTTGGAAAACCTGATGCATAGAATGATTTCCATATTCAAATAATTACCTCTTTTTCTTTATTGGTAACTAATCTCCACATAATAATTTTTGTACTGTTTGTTTTATTTTGATAAACGCTTCATGATTTTTTAAAGAAAACACGTTCTATATTGAATACATAGTGCAATATAATGATATTTTAAAAGTTTGATGATTCAGCAGAGAGCCTTGTCAGAGAACTTCTGAAACAAACCTTGGGTTATTTTTTTCTAATTCCCTTTACTTTAAAAAACTTTAGAAGATATAAGAAGCAATAAATACCATGAGGGCAATTCCATTGCTTTCAGCATAGTTATATATTTAATAGGTAAACATGTCTGTGACTTTTTGTGTATCTTGGAATGAATAAAATTTATACCATAAGCCAAGTCATAAAAATCCTATTGATCCCTGAAAATTTTGTTAACCATTTACAAATGACTAGAAAGTAGAAACCACCTAGAAGAAGGGATACAAAAGAGGAGCAGAGAAAGAAGAGGAGAAAGAAGAAAAGGAAGAGTGAAGAAAGAATAACAAGAGGTAGAGAGACTATAATAAAAGGAAGAAGAAAAATATTGATAATAATGATCTCTTTATTCTAGCTGCATAAATTACTTTTTCTGGGTGAGGAATCAAAGAATAAATAAATGTCAATTTTTTACAAAAAAATTGAAAAGTATAGTGTTATACAAATAAATAGAATATTTTCTATTTTAAAACAAAATTACTTTTTTGTGTTAAATATTTTGTTTATTATTGAATGAAAATCCATACAAGCCAGACAGTTGACATCATTTAAAAAATATCCTCAAATAATTGACCAAACCAATCAGGTATTTTGCAATTATACAGATTGATACCATGGAAGAAAACAAAGGCAAACTAGCTTTATGATTAGTAGAATTAATAAATTTATTTGGTGTAAATTTAATTATGAGAATGATTCTTTTGAAAGGACCATTATTATCTTTCTCAACAATAGATTATGTATACTGTTCTGTTGCTATGGAAGTATTTATTTTAATTGTTTAACAGTAGCAACTTATATAAACCTTACATAACTGGCAGTTTGTAATTTCTGAAGCCATGTGGACAGAGAGTTGGAGTCCATTCCTAATCCTAAATAATATGGTATTTTTTTATTGAATTCTTTTTAGCCAGTGTACATAATATCCCTTTGTGCTACTGTCATAAAGTATATAGATGTTCTTATAGCTTCTAGTTAAGCATAATATATGCCTTTATGGTTTTTGAAATGTTTGTAATCTCTTGGGAATATTGTGAAATGCAAGGCATGATGAGAGCTGCATTTATTTATTCTTTGGATATTGTTAGCCAGATGTATATAATTTTTATAAATAACAAAGTAAAGCTTAATTTTGAACTGGAAAGAATTTCTATAAATAATTTATCTCTAGTACTCAAATTTCTTGTTAGAACTTAATGAGGAAGGCATTTGAGTCACATGAAATATTCACATGACCCCTTCCCTGTTTCTGGATATTCGTTGACATAGACTTAATGATAGAGGAGATTAAAGTTTAAACTTCCCACATCCGTGCTTTCTAGAGTATAATCTTTAAGAGGTTCATCCCCCCATATGTTTTTATTTATTTCATCAAGCATTTTCTAACTACATATAAACTGGTTTTCATGTAAACATTTTAAACATTTCATTAAAATTTTTTTGAGTTCCAAGTTCTTTCTCTCCCATTCCTCCCTCTCCTTGAGATGGTAAGCAATTTGATATTGATTATACATGAGAAATCATGCAAAACATATTTCCATATTAACCATGTTGCAAAAGAAAACATAAATTAAAAAAAATTCCTCAATCTACACTCAAAGTCCTCTTCCTGGAAGTGGATAGGATTTTTCATTATAGATTCTTTAAAATTTTCTTGGGTCATTATCTTGTTCAGAGTATCTTAGTCTTTCACAATTGATCATCCTTTCAATATTACTATTACTATGTACAATGTTCTCCTGGTTTTGCTCACTTCACTTTGCATTAGTCCACATAAGCCTTCCCAGGTTTTTCTGAAACCATCCTGCTCATCATTTTTAATAGCATAATAGTATTTCTTCACAATCATATACCACAACTTGTTCAGCCATTCCCCAGTTAATGGGCATCCCCTTAATATCCAATTCTTTACTATCCCCAAAAGATCTGCTATAAAGAGTTTTATACAAATAAGTCCTCTTCCCTTTCTTTGAACTCTTTTGGATGCATAGTAGTGGTATTAGCAGAGGCTCTTCAGCTGGAGTCCACACTTCCTTAAATGAGCAATGGATACATTTTAGGGAATCTACAAATATTGATTAGAAAAAAAAAGAATGAAATGAGCACAACCAAGAAAGCATTGTAAACAGCTACAAAAATATTATTTAAAGAATCACTTGTGTATGTCTACCTCCAGAAAAAGAACTGATAACTAGAAATAAGTAAGACATAGTTTTATATATACATATATCTTTTTTGTCAAGTGAAGTTTTCTCTAATGGAGGGAATGGAAGGAGGGAGTTGACTCATTTTTTTAATGTAACAAACAAATGTAAACACAGAAAATAAAATGCATGCTTATTTCAATATAATTTGTTTCCTTTGTAATTCTAAATGTTTTGTTTCATGCATTTAAAATCATTATTGTGAGAAAGGAGCCTTAGATTTCACCAGAATGCTAAATGGGCCTATTACATACACACAAAAGATTAAGAATCCCTCATTTAAATAATCTATTATAATATGTAACAGTGAGTAGTACCTGGCTTTCTCCCACTTTAGTAGACTACATCTTAGGTAATTTGGACATGTGTAGCAAAGCCCAGTTACAAATTGAATATTAATCTTAAGAATAAATCTCTGGGAATTCAGTTCTGAAGTTAAACTAATCTTATAGATAAACTTTATTGTAGAGACTTGTCTAATGCTAACAGCATCTTAACTGTTCCATGTTGACCTTATCACGTAGCATGTATTCAATTTTCAACACTATGGAAATGACACAGAAACCTATTATTTCCAGTCTTCACTTCCCCCTTGATTTCAAGTCCTAGATTTCTAATTGACTGGTGAATATTTCCACCTAGAGATATTCTCACTCCTTCAAACTCAGTATATTTAAAAAATAAAATTTTCATCTCTCTCCCAAAGTTTGCTTCTCCTCTACATTAATTGCACTTTTATTCCCCCAAATGTTCCATTCTTAAAGTCTTGGAGTTGATTTAAAAAAAAAAAGATTATTGCTGCATTTATGAAGTAATAGTCACTCCTTCCACATTTAATTTTTATTCAATGTATATATACATATATATATATATATATATATATATACATATATATTTAAATCAAGGAAAAACACCATATTCAATGACACTGCTGGCAATGTATATAGTAGTCTCTCTTTTCTTTATGAAGAAGTGATGTTTGTTTTACCAACTGATCCCTTAGAGTTAACTTTGGCTTCCTTCTCTCTCTCAAGTACCATAGCTTTGCCCATGTAGTTCTCTTTTCTTTATCAAAGTTTATTTATTCAATTAATTGATTTAGAATATTTTTCCATGGTTACATGATTCATGTTCTTTCTCTCCCATCCACCCCCCCCCCCCCATAGCTGATGAGCAATTCCACTGGGTTTTAAATGTGTCATTGATCAAGACCTATTTCCGTATTATTAATATTTGCACTAGGGTGATTATTTAGAGTCTACATCCTCAGTCATATTTCCATTGAACCATGTGATCGAGCAGTTGTTTTTCTTCTTGTTTTTCTTCTGTGTTTCTACTCCCACAGTTCTTTCTCATAAGTCCCTCAGAATTGTCCTGGATCATTGCATTACTGCTAGTAGAGAAGTCCATTATGTTTGATTGTACCACAGTGTATCAGTCTCTGTGTACAATGTTCTGTTGGTTCTGCTCCTTTTGCTCTGTCAGTTCTTTTTTATTCACCTCTGCTTTTAGTTTTTCCTCTGATTTTCTCTCTTTCTCTCTGTCTCTGTCTCTGTCTCTGTCTCTGTCTCTGTCTCTCTCTCTCTCTCTCTCTCTCACACACACACACACACACACACAGAGGGCACACTCCAAAGTTTAATATGTATTATCAACATTTTCTTAAGTCTGGATGATCAACAAAAAAATCAAGTCCTGATTTGTATCCCTCACCTTTTTCTGAAATTTTATTAATTCTTGAAAGCTAGTTGGAACTGGCCCCAGCAAACCTTGATTATACCTCTTTAAAAAAAACCCCAACAAAACCCTACCTTCTGTCTTAGAACCAGTACTGTGTTGGTTCTAAGGCAGAAGAGCAGTAAGGGTTCTAGGCAGTTGGGGTTAAGTGACTTGCCCAGGGTCACATAGCTAGCAAGTGTCTGAGGCTGGTTTTGAACCCAGGACCTCTCATCTCTAGACTGAGTATAGCTTTTAAATCCTATATTTTTGGTCTATGAATTGTTCCTTCTCCATCTCTCTAATACCTCACCATATGTTTAACATTTAGTAAGTTCTAGATTTGTAAATTGGTTTGGGTTCTTATTCTGATTTCCAATAGAATATAAACTTCTTGTTGTAGGGGATTACTGTTTTTATTCTTCTTTTTCCAGTATGTGCCTGGTATATAGTAGGTACTTAATAAATGTTTGTTGAACGAATGAATTAAAATAATTTGTTAAACAACCCTAACTTGTTCATAGTTTTGTTTTGTTTTGTTTTTTCCCTTCTGACTACATTATTTAGTACTTGGTTATTGCACAAGATATACATCTATATGCAAATGGAAATAAACATTCTGAAGGAAAAGTGGAATGAATTATTAGTAATAGTTCTTGAAAGAAGAAAAAATCTAAATGAATAGAAGCACTTAATATTCGACTTTGTGTGCTTTTTCACATGACCAGATGATAGGTAAAAGATGGACTTATATTGACAACCTGAAAAACTATTCCAGTTACCAGTTTTGTCAGTTCCTACAGGAAATTCCATCTCAGTGACAGGTCTGTCAAAATGATACTCCACATGTGCCTTGATTCTGAATGATAGTTGTTCACACTGACGATAATGTGCCAAGAAGGATTACCTGACAAATGGGAGAAGTGTGAAGGCAGAGGGAAAGAAGAATTCAGGTGGCCAGCTATTTGCATTGCGCAACAGTTCAGGAAGGTTTCAGAAAACTCTTGTAGGGAGAAGGGCAATAAAGATATATAAAGGCTTAGAGGAGACTAGCAGTTAATTGACTCAGAACTATCAATTATCCCATGGACATCCCAACTCAGTGTTCAGAAATGAACCCTTATTAGTGAAGGTAAATCTAGCTGTCCTAATTCAGGAGCGAAAGACTAGGTGTCAGTTCTGCTCTTCTGTCAATTCTGGGCAGCGGATAAACTGACAGACCTGGAATCAGGAAGATTTCAAATCTGTACTCAAACACTCACTTGCTGTATGACCCTGGACAAGCCACTTAACCCTATTTGCCTCAGTTTCCTCATCTATAAAATGACTTGGAGAAGGAAATGGTAACCCACTCCAGTATCTTTGCCAAGAAAACCCCAAATGGGTTCATGAAAAGTTGGATATAACTGGATAACAATTCTTCCTTCAAATATATCTAGGAAAGCAAAGACTACAATACTTTCAGACCTTTCCAATGCTTAATAACTCTTAATGATCTTCTTTATAGCAGTGTTGTTGGCATTCAGTTGTTTCAGCCATGTCCAACTCTTTGTAACCCCATTTGGGCTTTTTTTCTTGTAGTTTATTTTGGCAAAGATGCTGGAATGGTTTGTCATTTCCTTTGCCAGATGATTTTACATATGAGGAAATTGAGGTAAACAGGATTAAGTGACTTGGCCAGGGCCACCAAACTACTAAGTGTCTGAGGCCAAATTTGAACTCAGGAAGAGTTCTAGCACTCCATCTATTGGACTAATGAAGCACCATCTAGCTACTCTATAACTTTCTAAATTGTTAGTTTATGCATTCTTCTCTTGTCCTTAATTATGATAAAGACCTATATCAAATTGTGTGTGTGTGTGTTTGAGCCACGTGAAAAGTATTTCTTCTTCTGTAAAGCTGACATTTCTTTTGAAATATCTTTTCCCTGAAGCCTGCTCTTATGACTTAAGGACATCTTAGCCTGGAAGTCCATTTCACGAGTGGACACAGTCATGAGGGCACTTTACCCCTAGACCAATTGACTTTCTCAACCTCCCCACCTCCCAGCTAGCAGCCTTGCTTTCCTGGGGTGTGCTATCAGAATTGGTGAATCTAGTATGGGACACATGAAGTGTCCCAGTCATGCACACTCCACTCCAGGATGAATTCTTCCTCTTTTCTTGGAGCTTCCCCACCTCCTTAACAGTTTATCTTCATGCTTTCCCATTCAAAGTAAGCTCCTGGAGGGCAATGACTTATTTATATTTTTGTCTGTTTTATTTTGTCTTAGTTTTTACCGTATATTCCCATGACCTATCTTGGGGCCTTATACATAGTAGGCAGTTAATTAATTTTTATTGGATTAAAAGGAAATACTCAGTGACTCAAATTGCAGAGTATTCCTGGAAAATAGTTCTCTAGCCAATTCCTATCACATTTTTATAATAGATTCCCTTATAAACTTCCTTTTCTCCACAAACCATATTTTCCTACCATGTACAAAAGTGCTCTGCTTATTAGCATGCTACATGTGTTATAAACAGCTGCAACAGCAACACTATCCCACTTTCTCAAATGAGACCAGTGCCAAGTAGAGCAGAATAATTACATTGCTTGTTTTATAAAGAATACTTATATTAACATAGCCCCGTAGAACACTCATCAGATTTTCCGTTCAATTTGTCATTTTCTCAACCCTCCAGATCCTTCTCTTGGACTACTGTTCTGTAACATCTACCCAGTTTGTCCTCATTCTCAATGATAATGTGTTTGTATTTTTCTTTCCATGGACCTCTCTTAAGTGAGATCCCATAAATGGGCACACTGCATTGTGGGATGAATCCCTTGATGGGCTTGGGGATCATGCATCGACTGGGGGTAGTGTGTAGCCGTACAAAGGTGATATTCCTAATGCTAGATGATAACTGTGAGGCAGGCAATTGGCAATTGGCACTAATGTTAATGAGAACATAGTAAGGTAAAATCCCATTGGATTGGATGTAAAACAAGCTCATAAATGGCCAAATCACTGAGGGTGGTCTACTTTACACAATACTGGCTTGAGAAAAATAAGGACTTCGATTCTCTTTTTGATCATCACCAAAATGTGGTTCGGTATGAAGAAATGAACAACTTCTCACTTGGTATGGTTATAATGCACCCATCATTATTAATGAAATGGGTCCAGCTCCATAGGCAATACCTAAAAACAATCAGACATCCCCAGACACAGTCTTTCCAAAAAAGAGGGGAACTAGATGCATTATAAAAGGTTGTTTAGCCTTACAACCAGAGTAAACCCAAGGTTTCTTTAAACAAAGAACTTCCTTACTGAATCATAGGATCTTAAGTAGGATACAGAATTAGATTTGGAGGTGGAAAAAGGACCTCAGCAGTACATACATGAAGAAGGTGAGAGAACCCACAGGAGAAATAGCTCTTTTCCTCACTAGATATCTCTAATTTTTAGGACCATTTTTTCCCAAGATTAAGGTGGAGAAAATGGTTAGAAGTATTATTTTATGGATTATTAGCTATTTCAGAGAGGAGCTTAGATCTGATGAGCCTAAAAGGGTCAAAGTTTTCCTCTGCAGTAAATTTAAGGCTACTTTAGATTTGGTCTCTTGTTCTTTGGGAAATGTTAAAGCTGAAGGTATTGTGATGGAAATAAAGACAATGGGAGATGTATTCAGGAGGTTCAGAGCTAGAGCTTCTCAGCCCAATGGGCTTCTATTCATTCTAAAATAATAGACCTTTTCATTTAGTTCAAATGTGAACTGGAGGCAAAGTCTACTTGACCAAGGAAAATTACTTTATAGGTTGGTTAGTACTTGTAGAACTAGAAATTGCCTTTTTTTTTCTGCAGGTGTAGATGGTGGAAAAAGATCTCCTAATTCACCAGTTGCTTTATCTAATTATAGTGCCAAGCACCATTTATGGAACACTCTTTACCCAGAACAAAACTGGAATCTTTCTGAATGATCTTTTCTTTAAAATTATTCTCTCACTTATTTGCATGAAAGGAAGATTTCTTTCTTATACAGACATTGTCAAATTCTCAGCCTCAAGGGAAAAGGTATGATATATATAAAATCTTAGCTACAAATAGAAATGAATAATGTCTATAATGTCACAAAAGACATGAGGATTGTCTTCCATTCTCTTTAATTTCCAGGATAAAAATTTGATTTTTTTTTCTTTTCCTGGTCACCTCAGTAATCCTAAAGAATTCTTGATCTTGCTAAAAGGAACTAAACAAAATATCCTTTCATTTTAGTAGTGCTTATTATATTGAAAGATGAAAACTATTAGGATTTGTTCTACTCGACCTTTCATGATATTTAGGCATCTGGCTTTTCAAATCTAGTAATCAGCATGCTAATTAAAACTACATCTTTGTGAATGTCAAAACTGTCATCTGCTTCCTCAGTGTTATAAGTCTGTAAGTTTAGTGAAAAAGAGAAATTTCACATCAATGAGATCACTTTTATGGAATTATCTCTGTGTGTATATAACCAGAAAATAGATTTGCAGCCAAACATATGCATGTGGAGTTTGAATGAATTTGAATTTGCAGGCACCAAGGGAGATCCAAAAGATGCCATGCCCCTTGCAAGTCAAACTATGGCCAACACCTTAATCATAACCCCCCCTTAAACTCTGATGTAGATAGCCCAGGACCCTGAGCCAAAGAGCCCTGACAATAGCAGTGCCCCCCCCCGAGGCTGAGCCTTGCTTACAAAGAGTCACTGCAGCCATCATCCAAGGGAGCAATGCTTGTGGGCTTCCAACCTGGCCACCTTCCAAAGCTCCTACCTCTTCTTAGCCCTGAAGAATCAGAAAAGAAAATTTCTGTCACCAAAATACTTACTACTATCAAATGGTCTGAAAAAATGAAAGGAACATTGACTATAATAATTGGTTGGATTTGCTCAAGCATCCATTTTTCAAGGAATTTCTGACACATGACAATAATCCTTTGCAATTGGATCTACCAAATGAATACTACCCTGACTATACCAACTAGGCCTAGACTGAGAACAATTCTAGAAACTTTTCCTGATAAGATTACCTTTTTCTCACCTGGAAGGACTCCAGAAATTTCCAGATTAGATAACTGTTTATCTAATATAATAATGATAACCCATTTCCTCAAGACACCAAAAGTTGCCAAGGAGTTACTGTCAAGAATTTGCTGTTATATCTTGTCCCTCAAGCCCTAATCTGTTTTTTCTTTTTTCTCTTTTCATCTTTCAAACAATAAAAGCTGACTAATTTCTGTATCTGATGGGCTCATTTCCTTAGAAAGGGGGTTCTCACATGCATGCATGCTTGTTTTACTGAGAATACATTAAAATAATCTTTGCTTCTTTCTCAGTTTCTAGTGTCTTTCTCTCCAGTGGGGTCAGACACTTGGGAAGAGAGTAGGTCAACAGTTCCAACATGTAATATTTATTGAGGAAGTTGGAGGGATTGGAAAAACAGGGGATTGTGGGAGGTTTGATGCAGGGAATGGAGGAGTTGAGGGGAGAAAGGGAATATTGCTTGGTGATGCAAAGGAGAGATGCCCCCTGCTGAGAGGAAGCAGCAGGGGTCTGATAAGGACTGTTTGTCATTAAATGACTGAACTGATGTTTAGTTCCCTCTCTGCCCCAGAAAAAATAGTCCACTTATCTGACTGCAAATTCAAATAATATAAAGTTTAATAACCAATTGGGATTGGAGAGATATCAGGAAAGAGGGACAAGGCCGGTCCCTAAATAAGGTTGGAGTCTGTCTCAGCTTTTAGAGCTGAGGCCAGGCCCCACAGGCTGGTGGAGGGTTTCTCCCACTCCCATCCTCTGTGCTAGTTTTGTCAATTTCATAATCTTAGCAGTAGACAGAAAGCAAACAAGCACAGTTCTAACCTTCAGTAGTGATTGAGCCTGAAGCTTCAGGCTGAACCAAGAAGAGGCACACCACTCCAGACTGGGCTGAACAAGTTCCTCCCTCCTCCCACACCAGGAAGTAAGAGCAGCACGGCAGGAAAGAAATACTAGTCACAAGACCCAACTGCCACTCCCAGTTGCCCCTTACCCCATCAACTGTCAGTCTTGTTTCCTTTCCACAAACATCAAAAATGGATATTATGAGGATCAGTTAGGTGGCTCAGTGGATTGAGAGTCAGGCCCAGAGAGTGGAGGTATTGGGTTCAAATGTGACCTCAGATACTTCTAAGCTGTGTGATCCTGAGCAAGTCACTTAACCCCTATTGCCCAGCCTTTACCACTCTTCTCCCTTGGAGCCAATACACAGTATTGATTCCAAGACGGAAGGTAAGGGTTTAAAAAAAAAAAGAAATGGATATTATATAGTGGAAGAGAGATTAAATAAGATGCATTACCATATACTTTGCCACTATGCCCTAAAACCATGTGACTATTTTATTTTATTTTATTTGCAAAGGACAATTCCTGCATCTTTTTTCTTCACTTTTAGAACATAAGTTCCTTAAAGACAAGGATTGCTTTATTCCTTTACTTGTATAGTAAATTGAATAATGACTTCTGTCAACTGGGTTTTTGAGAACCCCAATTTTACCACTTTCCCCTTAGAATTCACCCTTAGGGAAGTCCCAGACTGACCCATTTCAGACTGAACAATAGACCTTAAAGTACTTAATGATCCTAGTTTTGGTGGAACTAGTAGATACAGTCAAATATCAAATACCCTTTTTGTCCTAGAAGTTCCCCCCATTGTATCAGAAATCTGTTCCCAAGAAGACTGTCTGCTTTGCAGGAACCATTCTTCTTTATTCATTGTAGCAGACTACTCCCTGATACCCCAGCCTCTGGCTATAGCCTCTTTCCCAAGTCTTCTTACAACCTGCCCATACATGTTTGCTATACCTCCTATATAAGATCCCTGTGTTTTATTGTTCTTCCAAGAATCATCTTGTGATGAGATACTGTTCCCTGAGCCCCAGAGCCCTTGACTCTGAGTGGTTTTTAGGGTCTTAACTCTGTGTGGTGGTCGAATATTAACCACTATATCTTTCCTGATGAAAGATTGGGTTTTGCTGACGACTTTAGTAGTTCTGTGCTTTTTCCAAGTTGACACTTCTTTCCTTGCTTCAGTAAAGATTGCACTGTGCTTTGTAGTGAATGCTTAATAGATGCTTTTTAATGTATTCATTTCTTTATTCATTCACAGATTTGGAGGGGGAAGAGATCATTTGTTCCAGAGTCCATACCTGGATATAAAGATATAAAAATTGAGGTACTAAATGTAAATGTAATAAGTTGAAAAGTCAGAATTTGAACATTGGTCCTTTGACTTCAAACCCAGCTCTCTAGGTTTGCCAATAACATTCCTATTTTCTTTGGCTATCTTTACTATTTGTATAACAACAATAAATCTTTTCTGAAAAACTCATAAATTGTTTACGTGTTTAATTTAAAGGACATTGTCCTTGGCAAAATAACCTTAGAGATAAAGAACTTGTTTGTTTTTGTTCAGTTGCATTGGACTCCTAACCCAATTAAGGGTTTTCTTGGCAAAGATACTGTACTGGTTTGCCATTTTCTTCTCCAGATTATTTTAGAAATGAAGAAACTGAGGCAAATAGAGGTAAGTGTCTTTCCAAGGATCACATAGCTAATATTTGAATTCAGGAAAATGAGTCTTTCCAATTCCAGGTTTAACACTCTTCACTGTGCCACCTACCTGCCCCAAGAACTAGTATGAACATTAATTATTAGTAGAACATTAATAAAAATATGTAGGTCAGAAAACAGAGTTGGTTATATAGGAAACTAACATTTTTTCAAATGGATAAGAGAATCATATTTGTCCTATATGTTATAATAATAATGAGGGACATTAGGGCATAGTTGATAGAGAGCTAGTCTCAGAGTGGGGAAGACCCAAGTTCAGGTCCAGCAAACCTGGGAAAAATATCTAAGTATCTAAATTGGGAAGGATTCAGGGTTTTGGCTTCATAAAAGAGAATGTTGTTATCATGAGTTGCCTGTAGGAAGAAAATCATAAGTCAGGTCCCATCCTCATTAAAAAAAAATAAATTTTCCATTAAAGGTCTTTTTCAATATTTCACTGGAGGGACCATGATTTAATTCTCAAAGACTTTGCTAGAAGAGGGAGGGCATTAGTGGGACCTCCCAAGTCACAGAATCTTTGAATTGCCTTGTTCCAGATTTACTGACTGTCCATTGCCCAAGGGCCATACTAGCTCTATTCAGAGAAGCCAGTTGGGAGAAGGTTGGTCACTGTGGAAGAAATCTTTTGTTCATGCAAACTCTAAAAGATTAAGGTACAGTGAGAATAAAGGCAGCATCCCAGTGGGTAGTGTTAGACTTGAAGGTAGAAAGAGTAGAGTTTGAATCTTTCCTAAAACTGTGTTATCCCAGGAAAATCACACATCCTTTCTAGTGTTGTTTCATGCTAGTCAATAAGCATTTTAAAAAAAATTTACTATTTTACAGGCATTGTGCATGCCAGGTACAAAAAGTAAGGCAAAAATATAGTTTCTGCTTATAAGGATCTCTCATTCAATGAAGGAGATGACATACAACCATCTATGTAAATATAATGTAAACATAAATCACTTATATATTAAATGATATATATATGTTTATATTATAGATTACCTCCCATTTATAAGATCTATCTTCTATCACATATACGTGTGTGTATATATGTGTGTGTGTGTGTGTGTGTGTGTGTGTGTGTGTGTGTATGAAGTAATCCACAGCAGGAATGGAACACATCCCGACACCAGGAAAGACCTCTTATATGAGACTTGAATCTGGAACAATGCCCATTGCAGGCATCTGAGACAGCCAGGGTTGGAAGAGGAAATATTTGAAAGGAATAATAAGAAGGAATACGTAGGCCCATTTTGCAAGACCTTAAGTAGTGAAGAGGAGTGAAATGTAGGATAAAATTTGGAGTTGGATTCAATGACCTTTTTGGCTTTAAATCTGATCCCATGAATTACTGAAATAAACAGTTCACCAGAGTGAATGTAATCTAACTCAAGTCAGTACTCTACTGAGTTATGCCTGGGAAAGGGAACACGAATAAATTTTAACTCCTTTTGTTTTTGAGGCAGACATTAAAATCTGGAATGTAGAAAGATATATTTGCTACCAAAAAAAGGGAAAGAAAAGGTAAAGTACCCATTAGGAAACATCCACATTTTGTCTTAATTGGAAAAAGTAAAGACCTACGAAAAGTTATGAGAGTGAAAATAGCAGAACCAAGAGACCATTATAGGCACCAATAGAAATATTGTTTAAAGAATTATTTATGTCCACCTCTAGTAAAAGAACTGCTAAATAGAAATTTGTAAGACACAATTTTATATATACATATATCTTTTTGTCAAATGATGCCTTCTCTAATGGGAAAAGGCGAGGGAGGGATGTAGTTATCTGGGTATTTTAATGTAACAAAAAAATAAAGGAAAAAAGAGAAAAGAAAGTTGGCTCCTTGAGAACAGAATCTGTTTTATTTTTTCTCTTTGTATACCCATTATTTAGCATCATGATAACACGTAGTAAGCACTTAATATTTGTCTTCTCTTTTATTCATTCATTTTTTGAAGTCTTATATGAGGCAGGACAAATACTACCATAAAATCAGATCTTTCCTGTCCTAAATCCTTGTATCCAAGGCAGAAGGGGCAGTTGTTGTCCTGGTAATATCAGAGAGTACTACTCACCAATATTCTTGATGTCACTGGAACAAATCCTTTTAAATGTTTTATAACTTTTAGTCACCACTTCCATTAGAATGACTATAAAAATAATACACAGAAATCAGAGGGGCAAAATAGTGTACTGGAGAGCACATAAAACTGAGACTTTCTAAGAACCTGGGTTTTCATCAGTCTGTCAAAAACAATTTATTAAGTACCTATTTTGTGCCAGGCTCTTTTGCCAAGTGCTGAGTATACAAAGAAAGACAGAGATATGCTCTGACCTTGAGAAGCTCATAATCTAAAGGGAAGGCAACAACCAAACAAGTATGTGGAAACAAGTTATATTCAAAATAAATAGGAAATAAACAGAATGAAGGCTTTCTGGGGAAGATGGAATTTTACCTGAGACTTGAATGAAGTCATGGATGTGGCAGGGCAGAGATGAAAAGAGGGTGCATCCCTGGTAGGGAGCATAGCCAGGTAAAATACCTTGAGTTGAGAAATGGAGAGTCTTTTTCATGGAATAGTAAGGTTAACACCACTTGATCAAAGAGTACATGGAGGAGAGTAAGGTGTAAGAAGACTGAAAAGGTTGGGAAGGGGAGGGCTAAGTTATGAAAGGTTTTGAAGATAAAACAGAGAATTTTCTATTTGATTCTGGAGATGATAGGGAGCCTCTGGAGTTTACTGCATATAAGGTGACATAGTCAGACCTGCCCTTTGAGAAAATCACTTTGGTGGCTGAATGGAGTATGGATTGGAATGGGGGATAGATACACTTGAGACAGGCAGATCACTTAACAAGCTATTGCAATAGTCCAGAAGGGGGGTGATAAGAGAGTGTAGTAAAGGGGTGACAGTCTCAGAGGAGATAAGAGGGCATATTGGGGACATTACAAAGGTGAAATCAAAAGGTCTTAACAACAGATTGGATATAAGAGGGTGATGAGAGATAGCAAGAAGTCAAGGATGATATCTAGTTTGTAATTCTGGGGTGCTAGGAAGATGGCTTTGTCTCCAATAGTAATTCATAAATTTGGAAAAAATGGAAGGTTTATGGAGAAAGATAATGTGTTGAATTTTGGCCATGCTGAATTTAAAATAGCTACTGGACTTCCAGTATGGTCTGTCTCAGTGGAAATTGGAGATGAGAGACTGGAGGTCATGAGAGAATATAATGCTAGAGAGGACAGTTGCCTTGGCCACTTGGGAGTTGTAGCTATCGGTAAATGACAAATTTACTCTTTGAATCTCCATTTACCCATCTTTGCACAGGAATCAACCATATTTGGTCTAAGCTGTGCCGTGATTAAAGCACTATGTAAGTGGCTTATTATCATTTCTGCTATCAGGTTAACATAAACTCCAGGAATGTCCATGAACAAAATTCTTTGAAGTAGTATTTAAATCCATAAGGCCCAACTATTAGAACAGCACCTTTACAACATACCATGCCAACCAATCTGAATTCCCAGTGCCAGGAGATCATAATGGATCCCTCCTGCCAATACTTTGGCATATTGTGTAAAATGCTGAGCAAGTCACTGGCAAGTATAGGATCATAAATATAGAGCTAAAAGGAATGTTAGAAGCCACCTAGATCAGTCGCCTCTTTTTTACAGATGAGGAAACTGAGGAAGCTTAAAAGGGGGCCTATTTGACTTGCTCAAGATTATATAGTTAGAAAATGGCAGCAGCATCAGGACTTGAACTCAGGCTATATGACTCCAAATCCAGCATTCTCAACTACTCCGACATACTATATGTGCAGACTGCAATACTGTATGCCAAAAGGATATTGAACAAAATATTCATATACTATCTAGGAGCTCCATTATTTCTCTTACCTTACTCAAGAGGGGATTCCAAACTTTCTTTCCTATTTAACAAATTTAGTGGAAAAGCCTTGCCAATGTCACTCAGAACAAGAGATAATCTAATCCTTGAATTAATAATCTAATTGGATAATTTAGCCCAATTTTTTGGTAGAATTGTTAATGGATCTGTGTCATTGTTTCAATCACTATCTCCAATGATCTTTGATTTGTTAATATACAAGGGATGATAAATTTACTGTTAACATAGAGCTGAAATAATGGATTTCTATTTGAAGAAAATACCCATGCTAGATAATTATGTGCAAGATGAATTGAATTGGATTCCATTTATCACCTCATAATTGTAGCACAATAAAGTTAAAAAAAAATTGGAGTGAGGGAAAAGATTATGCCTCCAACCATTCATTGTCAGCAAAAATCATCTGTAGTTGTTTCACCTTTTATAGATAGTCTGTTCTGCTCTGAGGAAATAATATCTTTGGGTTGAAAAATCCCATTTCTCTTACAGAAGATTCCATTGTTAATATGTGTCCTGAGGAAGTGGTATTGCATAATTCAGACATTATCCAGTTACCAAAAGCAATAAAGAACAATTTGACACCAATCAGGAAGAAGTTAATGAGGGTACGGAGCTACTGATGTGTGGGTGGTCCATTTTTGATGTGCACTGATCTTTTCTCCATTTACAATATCACATTATGAAGAGGGAAGTACATGAGGAGGCTGCCAAACATGCAGAAAAAAAGATGGGAGTCCTTTCCTTTATTTTAACTTCATTTGCTTTAGAGTTCTGAACAATCTCTGTAATCCAAAGATTTTCCCAGCTCTAAAATCTTTCTTTCACTTTCTCTTTTTTCTTCCTAATTGTCAGCCAATTATGAACATTTATTAAGCATCTACTATGTGCCAGGCACTGTGCTAAGCCTTAGAATTACAACAAGGAGGCAAAAGACAATTTCTATCCTCAAGGAGCCTATAACCTAATGAGGTAGAAAAGAATTCTAAATGAAAAGTTCAGAGAGGAACTATGAATAATTTCCCCAGATAATTAAATTTGGGGGTTAGAAATAATGTTGCACACAAAGGAAATTCAGGTGTTGGCTATTGTTGTTCTAGAAGTTCATAGAAGCTCTTTTGATAGCTCTAGCTTTTCCCTGACAGCCTCTTTTCCCTCACCTGCAACTTGGGGAAGCTTTACCTAAAGAAGGAAAGGCTGCATCTGGGACCTGATTAGCCTTCATGGTTGGCTCCATATTCTCTGACACACGTCATCTCCTACTTCCTAACATGGGGTGAGCCTAGGACAGTACTGTTCCTGGGACTTGATTGGTCCTAACTTCACTGATGCAGCTTCCTGGCAATCTGAGGCCATAAAAAGATGCTTTCAGATTGGGGCGATGTCTAAAGCCAATGCAAATAATATTACTCTACACTAATGACCATTGTCATTGGGAAGACATATTTAAATTATGCTTTAAGTCAATTAACCTATCCTCATGCCTGTATTCTCTTCCATAAAATCAATCTGCCTCATGAGATTGTTGTGAATCTCAAAGGAGGGAAAGTATATACAATGTTTTATAAACTTTAAAGTACTATATCCTTTTTTAGCTTTTTATGTTTATTAGAAGTAAATAATTATGGAGTTCATAATTCTTAGATCTCTATGAGTACTTCTGCAAAATAATAGTGAAACAGAATCAACTCCAGATTATCTACAATAATGTAAGGGAATGTTGGGGTACACACACATGCTCACACAGTCTTATTTGAAAGGTAATCCTTCTCCAAATTATTTGTTGTAGTTATAGGTACAAAAAAAAATGTCTGTTAAGGGAATTAGCAATACTTCAAACCAATTCATAAATCTGTTCAGAGAAATGTAGGGTCAAAATGCTTCTCTCTTATGCTCCATATTTGGAAAAGTCTAAATTTTCGAGGAGATTCATTCAAAGGAAACTACTCCCTACAAACTCTGGAAAGAGCAGTTTGTAATGGTTTCACTGTATTTTTGGAATGGATAGGAACTGCATGTACAATTTCATTGATATAGAAAACGTGCGGATGAACAACCTCTCTCTACGAATGTAGATTGGCAACTTCTCTACAACGCTTAGTCTGAGAAAGTTGTCTAGAATATTCAAGGGCTAAGTGACTTGCCAGTTTTTTGTTGCCAGTGTGCTAGAGAAGGTAGAACTTGAATTTAGGTTTCCTTTTTTCCCTCTTTATTATGATAGCCTGACTTTAAATAGCAATTATAAATGATTATAACTTCCTGAGGGGGAACTCTTGGCATTCCCAACTTTAAGAGACAAGACTGCCCAAGAATAATGAAATGTTCCCTCTACTATTTTTGCAGTTAGAGTTTTGTGCTGTCATTCCTCCACACATTAAGTTTCCCTAATTTCATCATTCAGTTCACCATCACAGATTAACATTCTTCTGTGGCTCTAATTTTAATGAGTTCTGGCCATAGAAAAATTCTCCATTTTATTAATCTTTCTTGGAAGAATTCTCTGGGGACTCAGGTAGCCTACTCTTACCTTAAGACACATAAATCTTTCATCTGGCTATAGGCAAAACCTCCTATCTCTGTGTAGAAGTCTTTGAGGACTCTACCATTTGATGAAGAATTGAAGTAGAATTTTCATTCATAGTTCATAGATTTAGAGTTGGAAGGGACCTCACAAATAATCTAGTCTAATCCCCATATATTTCAATTTAGGAAACTAGGGTTCAAGGTATCTTATGATTTGTCCAAATTGTGTAGTTAGTAAACATCAGAGAAAAGATTTGATCCCAGATCCTTTGACTCCATAACTAGGACTATTTCAATTGTAATTTATTGGATCAATGTGCTAAATATTTGTTGAATAAATGAACATAGGATCAACATAAGTCAAAACTAGTCTTCCTGTGCCAATCATTTATTCAAAACTTACTTCATTCAGAGAGATCATTACTTTGATTTTTAGACCTTCTCTGGTATCTGGTATGGCCAAAAAGTTACCAAGAATGAGATCTCTAGTGTAATAAAGAAAGGAGAAAAATGGGTGCAAATCAATCATCAAGACTATCAACATATTTCACCTCTCCCAGATTCAGTTTCGTCTGCACACTAGTGACAGTAAAAGCATCTACCTAACAGGGTTATTACAAATATCGAACAACATAATATATGCCAAGTGCTTTGGGATCCTTAAAACCTTATATAAAAATCAACTATTACTGTTAGTATTCTCACATCAGATTAATGAAAAGCCTGATCATTTCATTGTAGTACTTAATTCAGTGGCAGTGCTGTCATGACAATGCTAACAACAGTATAAAAGTAAGATTTTCCAAATTTGAAATTCAGATAACCTGCCTGTGATAAATGAATGTTGCATGTACAACCATTAATTGATTGTCATAAATACATATTAGTCATACATGGTTAGCTACTATTATCATAATTTAAAGATGGGGAAATTAGTAAAAAACCTATTAAAAGTCAAACGTCTTACTAAAGTTCTCCTTCCCAATAAGTCAGTGGTGGAATGATAAAAGAAAAATTGGCTTCTAGGATTTTAAACTCGTCTAATCAGGCAGAGGTCTGTTGAAATTCAATGCAATAAAATGTAATGTATTATAATGCAATGCAAAGCAAAACAACCCAGCATAAGAAAATACAGTAAATGTTGTGCACTTACTGTGTGAAGAACACTGCACTAAGTGGGAGTTGTTGAATTGGAGATATCAAATTCAGATAAAACTTAATCTCTGTTCTCAAAAAGTTTATAATCCAATGTATGTTGTAGTAGAAATCATATATATATATATATATATATATATATAATTATATATATATATATATATATATATACACAATACTTTTATATATACACATAGAGGGAGACAAAGAATGATACACATTTTTGAATGATAAAAATTGTTATTACTAATATCATGAACATTGGTGTATAATTGGCAAACATTTGGATAGGTTATGGGTGATTTCATATCTTGGTTTAAAAAAATGTGTGGTGCCTTCTATTAAGAGAAGAGGCTTGTGTCAAAGAGAAGACTGGTGATGTGCTTTGTTAGTAATTCATGCACTTTGTTGAAGTATTTGGAACAGTCTTTATATCCAGGTCTTACCCAGATCTCCTACGATCTAGCTTTGCATGAAACGAAGATCTTAGTCACTTATCCTTAATTAAAACATTTTATTGTTCATTATGTGCATATAAATCTGTTTCATGTTTGAATTTGAATTTATGTTATGGCTATGGTATATTTTTTAGCATCAACCAGAAATTTCCATACCTTCCTTCTTTTATGTTATGAGTCTTTCTTTGATCTGAAATGTTAAAATTTGTAAAACATTGATACTAACTTTGATTTAAAAAATATATGTAGTTGATTTATTTCTGAAATTCCATCCTAAATACATCTCTTGAAAATAATTTAAGACACTGGCATTATTTTTGTCATGTTTTAATATCAGGTAGCACTTCTATAGTTTATTTCAACTGTAAAAAATTGTCTTCGTGTTCTTCAATTTTTTCTTCTTCAGATTTAATCAACTCTTCAAATTTTACCCAATTTAGATTAAGAATGAAGTTATTTCTTTTAGTTTTTCTTCCCTGATGTATGATATATTAAGTTGCTTAGAAGTGAGAATAAGTTGACAAAAAAAAAAGCAGCAGAAAACAAGCCTATATAACTGGGACATTCTTTTCTATAATATAGGAGTGAAGCATAATAAAAGCATTCATGTCTGGAATCCATTTCCTGAATCCTTTTGGTTTGCCTGACTTGCCAGTTAGTACTATCTGTACCTGTTGTTACTGTTTTTGTTCAGTCATGCCCAACTCTTAGTGACTTCTTGTGGGGTTTTCTTCACACAGATACTAGAATGGTTTACCATTTCCTTCTCCAGTTCATTTTAGAGATGAGAAAAATGAGATAAACAGAGTCAAAATGGTTTGCCCAGAATCTCACTGCTAGTTAGTGTCAGAGGTTGTTTTATGAACCCAAGTCTTCCCGACTGCAAGCCTGATGCTTTTTGCATGCTACCACCTAGCTGCCCAATAACTGCTCCTAAGCATTCCCAATATGCTGGGTGCTGATATTTCTAATTTGTTTTTATGTCTCTTGCTTTTTGGTGGTAGCAGAATATGTATGAGCCTTACTTGTTACATTCTCAAGCAGATCATCACCATGATTGTGAATAAGGCTAGCTTAAAACGCTATAATTCCCCATTCCTTCATGTAATTCAGAGGAACAATTAAATCATACTAGCCTGGTCGCTACTGAATCAGAGGTATTTCCAGAGCTAAATGGTCTAATATTTAAGGTGTCTTTAAGGCCTTTATTTATAATAATCACAGAGCAGATAAATGCTCTGAGATATCTATCTATCTATCTATCTATCTATCTATCTATCTATCTATCTATCTATCTGTCTGTCTGTCTGTCTGTCTGTCTGTCTATCTATCTATCTATCTATCTATCTATCTATCTATCTGTCTGTCTGTCTGTCTGTCTGTCTATCTATCTATCTATCTATCTATCTATCTATCTATCTATCTATCTATCTATGTTATATAGTATTCTGGGTAACATTCTTCTCCTTGGCAATTGATCCTTGGATCCAGTTATAGTATGAATGATACGTTGGACTTTGAGGAGGTTATTGTTGTGGTTGTCATTTTTGTTTCTTACCTTTATGTTCAATGGAGTTCAAAGAGAGAAAAAATCATCCTATGTCAAGTGACTCTTCTGCAATTAATCTTTATGTCAGTGTTCATTTTTACTATTATTTTTTGCAGGGACTTCATATATTACATGTCTAAAATACAACTAATTTTTCTCTCTAATCCTTGTCTTCTTCTAAATTTCCTTGTTTTTTTTTTTGAGAATACTTTCAGATTTTCAGTCACCAAAGTTCAAAATCTCTGAGCCATTCTTAATTCCTTATTCTGCCTTACCACACATATCCAACCAATTGTTAAGTCTCGTATACTTTAATACCACAACCTTTTTGAATCTGTTACCTTCTCTCTACTAATGGGGTCACCACCCAAACTCAGATCTTCATTTCTTCTTTCCTAGATTAACTTCCTAAATGACTCATCTTGTTCAAGTATCTCCTCTCTCCAATCCATCCTCCATCTATTTTACAGAGAGATTTTCCTATATTATTCAATAAATTCCAGTGGTTCTTTATTATGTCTTGGGAAAAATACAAATTCCTCTCTTTGCAATCTAAAGTCCATTAGCATCACACAGGCTTATTGCATAACTTACTTCACATACTCTACAAGAACCACTAACACTTTTATAGCACTTTGACAAAACTTTGTGTGCAGTTTTTAGCTCATCTGATTCACAACAACCCTGTGAGACAGGTGATAATTATTCTCATTTATTGTTGAGGAAACTAAAGATGAAAAAATTTAAGTGAATTTTCACAAAGCTAGCAAGTCTTAGATGGAATTTGAACTCAACTCTTCCTGACTGCAAGACCAGATCTCTATCCATCATACAGCTATAGAACAACTGGCCTCATACATATTCATACACACTTTGCCAAGTATTCATGCTTTTACTGGGGCGTCCATGCTTGGAATGTACTCCCCCCCCCTTTCACTTAGACTCCTCAGTTTGTTATTTTTTGCTGCAACCTCATTTTGAAAGCTACTTGGAGATACTTTATGAGACAGAGGACTCCATCATTCCAGCTGCCTTTCAACTGCAGGTAATAAATAGTACCAGCCTCTGTTACACTAGTCAAGAAGATCTGAATTCAAATACATTCTCCCTTGGTTAGTTGGTTAGTTCTTGTTTTTCATACTTGAAGAAGACCAAAATGATCTCACTGAGAATGATACCTTTAAAAAATATTTTTCAATCACATGGAAAGACAATTTTTAACATTTGTTTTCTGACATTTCCTGATCCAAATTCTCTTCCTCTCTCTTTCTTCCCCACCCCACCCCTTCTTGAGATGATAAATAATCTGATATAGGTTATACCAGTGCTGTTGTGTAATACATATTTCCATATTCTTCTGGTTGTGAAAGAAGACACACATTGCACTTACAAAAAAAAAAAAAACCTCAGGAAGGGAATATCTTCAATTTGCTACACTAGAGATTACAGGGAATTTTCACTTTGTTGAGTTCTGGGATTCTTCCTCAGTTTTAGTCTTTCACTCTAAAAGACGGAATTCCTTTACTCTTTATTCTCCAGTTTATATTTTCCTATGTATTTGGTGAGGAGTCAAGACTTGGATAAAAAGGTAGGGAGAGTGGTGAGAAGGTAAAAGCCACATCCTCTAAATGAATAATATTTAAGGGAACTAATAGATATAATTCTAATCTTGTACCCAAACTCTCTAAAGATAACAGAGTGGCCAAGCTCCTGGTCCTAACTGGCATGGGCATTGTACCCCCAAAACCAAGGCAAACTGTAAGCAGGGAAATTCCTTTGCTCCCTTCTGTCCTTGTGACTCTTAACCCAATAACATCTGATAACTTCTATAAGACCCTGAGATTATTATCATCTTTGGATTGTCCTTTAGATTTGAGATGGTTATAGAGATGCTCCTCCAGGCTACCTACCCCCTATACCATTGGGCTGTATCTCAGGCATCCACACCCTAAACTATGAGGGTCTTCAGGCAGATCCTGGTCAGATGACCAAACCCTCCTGAGTGTTTACCACTCTAGAATCACATCCTCACGATGACACAGCATCAGGTCCCCATTGTGGTAAAGAGTATATAATCCCCATAATTGATGGATTCTGAGAGCAGCTTTTCATCTTGCTGTTCCACCTATACTATCCTCCTGGCCATATCCAACATTACTTTCTAAATTAATAAATTTATCTTCTTATTTTTAAGCTAAGTCTTGCATTCTTGCAAAAGGTATCCTTCCTGAACCCCAGGGGTTCACCTCTAACACCCCACAACACTAGCATCCTGACAGGAAATTGTTTCCCTTGGAGTAGGGTGGGAAAAGAAAAGACTATAGTTGTCACTAAAGCTTAAAAATATTGATTGACTGACTGACTGACTGACCTCCCTGAACTGATTCCCCTATATTAGTCATATAGTAAATATTTACTAAGTGACTAATATATGTTAGGTCCTATGCTAAATTCTGGGAATAAAAACATAAAAAAGAAAGACAGCCCTTGTCCTCAAGGAGCTTACATTCTAATGGGGGAAGACAAAACACAAAAAGAAGTCATGAAGGTGGAATGCGGGCACTCTTGGGAAGGGAATGGGGGCAGTAGGGAAGGGAGTTTTTCAGCTGGAGGGGCATGACAGAGGTCTAGAAGAATTCAGCAAGAAGGGAAGCATATTGCCCTTACCGTCCCTATTCCAGATGGATAGAACTCCAAACAAACAAAAAATAAATCCCTATTGTCAGTTCCCTTATTCCCACTGACCTCAACCCTAGCATTTCTGTTTCCCAGTATAGATCTCACCTTCTTCAGTGTGTTCCTTGGGACTCCTGATCTATAAATAAACTTCCTTTCAATTTAGATTGCTTTTTCTCATGCACCTTGTCCCTTCAGGCACCACTTGAGATAGGACTTTCTGTTGATAGTTATATTCCTGGTCAAAATGTATAATATTGCTTGCTTCCTTTCCTATAGCAACTTTCCAGGAGTCAAGATGCAGGCTTAGGAGCAGCAAAAGCCAAAACCTCTCTGACTATCCTTCCATACTAATCTTTGAAAAGCACTTCAAAAAGACAGAAATCTGCTCACAATGACCTCTAATTCCTCCACCCCTCAGGATTTTCCCAGGTTATTCCCCCTACTTTCCCCTACTTTCTATACTATAATTCTTTCCCAGTGTTTAACCCTAGGAGAGGCAGGTCGATCCTACACCATCCTTTGCTCTTCAATCCATTGTACCCGTATTGGATCATTACTCACACCTTGCCACATAATAACAACCCTACACTACTCCTCTCTGTCTTCTTTGCTCCTTTTCACATGCTGGTGAACAGAGCTGGAGGAAGTCACAAAACAGTGACTGAATGTTTTTAATGACTGGTCAAATGAATCAATGAATTAGGAAAAGCTCACATTGATCCTTCCCTAATGAGGTTAGTTCTCCACTGATGGGAGAGACTTGAACCTGTGTGTATGGATTTTATCTTGTACCTGTCTATGTCAGATTATCCTAATGAGGTCTCTCTTAGAGGTAAGTATAGTGGCTAGATCGGTGATTTCATTGACATGGGAAACTCCCAGGTGAGGATATTCAGTGGTCAAGTAGAACTGCACCTTTTTGGTTTTTGAAGGAGTTGCTCTGAGAAATAGTAATTCACACAGATCACAGTCAGTGGGAAAGCAAGAAATGAAGCCAAGTTTCCCTGACTCCAAGACTAGCTCTCTAATACAACAGTATTAAATAATACAACATAATAAATAATACAACTAGATTAATAAAATCTAGTTGTAAATAAATTACTACCAAATATTCTAATCTTAAAAGTGCTTTCTTAAGTTACTAGATTTTGGGAATGCTCCCCAACTGCTAAGTCAGATACCTAGTTGATGCCTATAGAAGCCGAGGATATATATGATGAGAAATTAAAATTGCCTTGGGAGGTGGAGGTGTGTATCATTTCCATTAGTTTAATTTTACTTTGAGGAACTTTTAGTTCTTTTGACCCAAATACCATGTAATAGGGTTTAAGGCCCCTTCCAAAAATGATGGTAATTAAGACATAAATGGCGCCTTAACTAGTTTGCACATATCCTATATTTTTAAATAACGCTAGTGATGACTTTTTTTTTTAACCCATACTTCTTTCTTGGAATCAATATTGATTCCAAGGTAGGAGAGTAAGTAGTAAAGGCTAGTGTTATATTTAAATTAGTGAAGCCATAAACTGTGGAAGTTAAAAGAAGGTGAGGTTGTAAACTGTAGTGAGTAAAATAGTGGAAGATATAAATTATAGTAGATATAAGAGTGGGTGAGTAAATTTGTGACCGCAGAAAATGTTTTCACTACAGTGTCTTGTTTTAAATCAAATATAAGGTGGTCACCAGGGAAATATTCCCAATTATGAATATACCCAAGTCAACTGGGTTTTATAGAGACTTTAATTAATAATACAATGAGAAATTAAAGAAAAGAGAGAAAAAGAGAAAAAGGAAATAAGTATGAAGGGCCTTAAGCCAACATGGCCTAGACCTGAGTCTTAAGAGAGAGAGATCAGTCGGCCAATCTTTTATCACTCACCACAAGGTCTGTCTAAGCAAGGATTCTAGTGACAGAGTATCCTCAGAGAGAGTTCCAGCCAGAGTCCTCCTCAAAGAGCCTTCCAGCCAGAGACTGTTCCAAGGGCCTCTCTCAAGAGCCTCCAGAGGGACAGAGTCCCCTCAGAGGAACTCCAGCGAGACCTCCTTAGAGATTGTCCTCCAAGAGCTTCCCTTCTCCAGAGCCTCTCCCAAGAGCTTTTCTCCAAAAGGATTTTTCTCTCAAGAGATTCTGCTTTTTCTTATATAGGGGGTTTTCTCCTATGTCACCTCCCCTAAGTTCTTCCATCTACCAATCACAGTAGACGTTTTCCAAAGGACAGCTCATTCTGAATTCACTGCTGGGTCGACTAATCCCTTTAGTAAGTTTGAACCAGAAAAAACTTCTGAATAAGCTTTCACCTCTTTGCTCCTGGCAAGTTTACAAGTTGCCTGACCTTTAATAGGTACTTAGCACCCCATTGTATTAATTCTAAAAATAGGCATGGCTTAAAGAACTTTTTGCCTCATTATAAGTATGGGTTTAAGTACTTTCATTGTTTAGCAAGGAGTTTTCTCCCCTAAAGCAGTCTTAAGTATGGGTGGAATAGATCTGATCCAAGTAGAGTTCTCACATTTTAGATGGGGAATGGTCCCTAATAGGGAATTGTCCCAATGAAAAATTCCCCAATGGGGAATTTTTTTAACATTTACAAGTCTGAGAAATTTCAAGATTCACACTAGGCAATAGGGGTAAAGTGCCTTGCCCAGGATCACATACCTGCCCTGTTATTGATGATTTCTGCACATCAGAGTTGATGCCTACTTAAGGGAGGAGAGTAATAATTCATAAACGTACTTTTGGGTCCACAAAAGATAGTCTTATTGCAAGGCCCATTCCTGGGTCTATCATTTCTCCATGGCAAGTCATCATATATTATAGGAATACTGACTCCTATTCAAATTCAAATTTTAAATCAAAATAATATTGAGGTATCATTTCTAAAACACCAGGTTATCAAATACCAAGGTCATAAATTTCCAATAAATCATAGAGGCATTGCACAGATGAAAGGGAATTGACTAATATTCAGATAATCCCCAACTGATTTCAGATAGCATCTTCCAGTATTGGCCTTTAGATATATGGCTAATGTTGGAGGCCTACTGAATATCATAAAGTTATACTGTAGAATTTATAAGTAGGAGAGAGTTCAAGGATAATCTAATTCAAACTTTCAATTTATAAATGAGGAAACAGCTTGAGAGGCTACGTGACTTTCATAAAGTCACACAATTAGAAAGTAGTAGAACAATGATTCAAGCCTCAATCTTCTTGGTCAGCAAACTTCCAAGTTAAAATAATTTACTTCCAGACCTCAGGGCATTTTACTGGATTGACTTTTGTTATAGGCAGGGTGGAGACCAGCTCTTTGTTTGTTTGTAAATAAGAACTCTCTGGGGTGATGAAGTCAGCAAGCTCTAGCTGCCTTTTTGGACTACAGTGACAGGACCACTTGGCAGGATAAAAGGGCTTTTTGGCAATCCTAAAACCTGCCTCTCCCTATGATGAAGTCATGAAGGAAGGGTTGAATTCTTCTGAGTAAAAATATCAATTGCAATTTATTGTGTCAAGAGGTCAATCCCCAAGAAGCAAATCACCCTTATTTTCTGATTGTTTGGAGAGCTCCTGTAGAATTCCAAGTATGGAATTCTCCCCTTACTATTCCTTTAATATATTAGTTGAGAAAAGTTTGGAGTTCAGACAATTGTATAAAATAGCTTCCTTATAATTTTTCAAGGGAATAGTCCTTTTACAGTTACTTTACTATAATGATCATTATTCATGTGTCCACTAAAAAGCCTTTCAAGAAATTTGAATGAGTTTATTTGACCAAGGAAAGGTGACTTAATAAAAGGGTTGGGTCAAGAAACAAACCATATTTTAACATATATTTCCAGAATCAAAGACCCTTGCATCAATTCCCATTTCCTTAGCTCAGTACTAAATTGCTGTACTATGTCTGGCTCTCTAAGAAGTATTTAAGATGAGGTAGAATAGGGGAAGTGTGTTCTAAACCCTTGTAAACTCACCATTCTCAGTGGTAATATTCCTACTATTGATATAATTGGCGCAAACATAGCAAATACCATCTGATGAATCCATTTGGTTGGCGGCTTGATGGTAGTGTCACCTGGTGGTCAAATTATATACTATCAAGTTAATTATATATAATTATGCATAGTATTCTATGTACTATATATTATCCATATTTTATGCATAATTTTAAATAACAACATAATCTTCTTTTCCAAAAGTTTCAAAAAGCTTGGGCATGACAGTAGTGAGTAGTTATTGTTGCTCCAGCTCAGGTATCTAAATGTTCATGCCATCTATACTCTAATGGCCACATTGATTTTTCTACTCTATTCTCAGAAACTTTTCCCTATTACTTCTTCCAACTTCTTGGGCTTTGATAGTTGCCAATTTGGATAAAGGTTGATGAAGAAATTGTACAATTAAGTTAGTATAATGATATAATAGGGCAGGGAAGAGGAATTTTCTACCTGTTATTCCTAGAAGATCTGTGTCCATTTTAGGTGTGCAAGTGATTCAAAATAATAGTTGGGAAGAAAAATTAAGAAATTTCTATTATTTAGTTCATAAAAGAGGAATTTGAAGTATAACTTCTATTAAATCCTAAAGTACCTGAATGTTTTTTTTTATTCTCTTTGCTAACTATCTAATCTTTATCATCTATCTCTATTTGTGTTTCTACTTTATCCATCATCTCTCTCTCTCTCACTCTCTCTGTGACGGTAACCATGGTAGGAATCTGCTCCTTTAAGGCGGATATAAAGTTGAGTAAGGCTAGGTTAGGTTTGAGTTATTTGATAATTTGTGTCATTACTTAGTTCCTTCTTAAAACAAAGTGTGGGGAATATGTGTAGGTTGGTGTATTAAAGATAAGTTTGTGTTTTATTCAATACAAATTACATTTAATTATTACCATTTAATCTTACCACTGCTGGAAGAAAAACAACAACAAGAAAATGTGTTTATTGCAGGCTTGCAGATTTTTACTGGAAGTCTTCAGGAATCTGAACTTATTTAATGTTGGCCCAACATTAAAACTCAGAAGATGGTCTTAAGCAAGGATGTGTTGGAGCTAATTCCAACTCACTAAGCTAATCGTTAAAGTTTTATCTCTGATATCAGAACTGGCAAATGCTACAAATCAGGGCTTCATTCTTAAAAACTGATTGTCTAGAGTTAAGAAAGTGATGGAGACAAGTTTAATAATGTACATTAAATCCAACCTTGCATCTTTTTTTTCCTGGTGAGTTGGTTAAACATTCACCAGCATACTTCTGGTCATATGGGTAGTTGCACATAGCCTTGCATATAAATCCTCTTAAAATGGAATAACTTTCTGTTTATAACTTTTTTTTTAAAGACAGGAGGACTAGATGACCACTATGAATATATTTCCCATGTAGCTACAGATGAATAGTACTTGTATGTTGATTTGCGCTTTCTGACCCACTCAATTGTGCAAACATTTCCTCTGGCTTTCAATGAAATCCCAAACCTGAATATGAAAATAAAGTTTCTTAGAATAAAAATAACCAAATTAAAAAATAGTCACCCCCCAATGAATCATTACAAGTCATCATTTAGTCCTTTTTTTTTAATAAATTAGTATTCATTCATCAACATTGCTCATATTTTGTCTATCACTCAGTTTTGCTGTTTGTTTTTTCATGTCAAATTATACAAAAGAATATATACATAAATGTGCTTAAGCAAAACTGGGCTTTAATTTATCTTTACAATGGGATGTCATTAACATAGGAGTTAGCTATCACAACACGGTTATCTATTTCTACTTCAGACTCTTCAGGCTGTAACTCAGGATAGTCCTGTAGTTGCCTTGAATGCCCTCATGGACTTGGAAAGTGAAAAGATGAAATGAAAATGAAGCACACTTATGGGGCTAGTCCTGGGTGAAGCATGATATGCAAACTAGTCTCTGAGAATAAACCACTTGTCCAGGCAAGTTAACATGAATTTTTTAAGGTCATTATGCTGCCTTTTAAGAGCAGTGGAAGAGGTAATTATTCAACGGGCATACTACTTTCCTGCAGGTTGGGGTGGGAGAGGGGAATCACTTCTAGAGATAATACTTTCCAGGCTGATAAAATAACCAGAGTGACTTTCAAAAGAGATAATAGGATAATGGAACTTTGGGCCAAATTTGTTTTCATTAAAATCTAAGTGCTATAAATTAGGTACTGGATTTAAATAACATATTTATGGCACATTAATATTTTCAAGACAGTATATTTGAAGTTGGGCACTTCCTCAGCTTTAAAAAAATTGTCATAAGGCCAGATTACCCAGAAAAACCAAATGAGAGTAACTGCAGGCTGCCCCAGATGGTGCCCCTGGAGCTGCACCATGCTTATTCCTATCTAAATGTCACCTACCTAGCCAGTCTGGAATCACCTCCGCCATATTGCGGGTGAAAACATTTATAAGCAAAATTGGACAGAGTAGGATCTAGTGAGGGTACCCAAAGAGAGAGATGATCTAGCTTAAGGACAAGGCAGTGGCCTTAAAAGAGGGGGCACCGTAGGTGTGACTTTTCTAACGTAACCAACTTGGAACTTCAGAGCTTATTATTTGGAATTTCCCAACGTCTGATTAGGCTCCAGGAGGGTAGTGAAGAGACTGACATAAATGACATATGATCCAGTCGGTGAAACCCCATGTAGATGCTGGTTAGGGGCCAAAAGAGTAACACACCTACCCAAGAGGCTAACCATGCTAGAGATGGAAGATGTATGGAATGACACGGGCTAAGAAGCCAGAGGTGGTTTAGGGTCTGCACCATCAAATGGGATGCCCACACCCACTGAAGTCATGGAGCACAACTGGGTGACTATGAATGGACTCAAGAAGAGGTGAGTCTGGGTAATAAGAAGACAAACTTCACAAGGATTCTACCATATACCTTGAGGACCTGCGAACATTTTTTTTGAAAAGACACATATATTAACCTATCTAGAAATCTGATTATGATTTTTAAAAACTCCTTTTCAATTCTCAGAAAAGTCATCACACAAGTCCCTTCACCAACCTTTTCTTTACAACCCTGGATGAGGTCTGGAAACAATACAATTTGAAGAACAGAGTTCTGGCTTTGGGCCTCATCTCTACAGCTCCTACAAAGACTAGAACAGCTGCTGTGGTTCATGATGGGCCATGTTGGCCTGGAGATGGAAAGAAAAGAATTGGGAAAGCAATTCAAATAGTCTGGGTCATGATGGTAAAAAATTGCTCATTCCCAAATTTTCTGCTGCTTTAAAAAAAACAGTTTAAGCAGACTCTATAATTCTTTTTATCAGAAGAAAACACTGTTTCCCCCTGAAAAGGGTAAAGCAAACACATGCCCATGGATATGGAAAAGGTTTTTATCGAATATATGTATGTATGCATGTATGCATGTATATATATATATAGTTACAAATACAATATGTAGTATAGCCATTATATTTACTTCGTTGCAATGTCTACAAAGATGTGAATCCCAATCTCATTGCCAAATGCATATAAAAAGCTCAAAAGCTATTATTACCTACCATGCAAATTTATACCAAGGAAAACTTGTAAAGTGGATTGCAGGAGCTCTTTTGAGGTCTAAGGGTTCTCTGCCATTGCTGTTCATGAACTTGAAGTTCACATATGTGTATATTTTTAACTTCTCCCCACCCTCTCCTCCGCCTCCTCCCATCCTCAGGAAAGGATTCATGGCACAATTCTGAAGAGTACGCATTGTGCATTTCAATATTCCAAATGTCCACAATGAACTGCTTTCTTCACATCCTTTGTATTTTAAGTCCTTCATATGTGTGGAGCTCCAACCTTGAGTCACTGGACACAGAAAAATAGCGGAAGTGTTGAAAAAGATATGATCTTCAGCAACATCTCTTTTCTTTAAAATGTTTATAATGGATAAGGCCACTCACAAGATTTTCCCAATTCATTCATAGTTTATAAACCCATATTAAGTTATCCTGAGAGTGCCAAAGAAAAACCCGAATAAACACATAGCTACCTGTTTAGTCTCCATATAAAGTAAAACTAGAGAAAGTCTGATTGATTTTTTTTTTTGAGGAAGAGGGGACGAAGAAGAAGAATGGAGAAAGCTGGGGATGGAGGAGAGGAAGGGGAAAGAAAAAAAATTAGGAATTGCTTCCAGCATTAGACTTTGTGTATTCAATTTAATCCCAAAGTGAATCTAGCAGCTGTTAAATACTCCTTCAAATCAAAGGTTGTAATGACCACTGAAGGGAACTCCCACAGAAGTAATACTGGACAACTTGTACATCCTTGTAACATCCCAGGTGGTGTAGGTCCTATCAATATTGAAATGAAATCCAAGGGTCAGAGAGTTGGACCAAGATCTGGCTGACTGCTTCTGGGTGTTGGACAGAACAGAGGCAGCTGGGGAATATGCAACATTTTGAGACAACAGCAGCCAGGAAATCTATTTTCATCTCAAAAGGAAATTTAGCAATTCTTTCCTGGATATTTAGCTTTTTTTTTTTTTCCTCCAAATGCTTAATTCCACTTTGACACCTATTTATAGGACCATGGTCATGTCCATTTATGGATGTCTGTGATAGAAATATTGTTTACAAAAAATATATCATCTTTTTTTTTCTTTAGAAAGATCTAGTTGTCTAAATAGCAAGTGAAGGTTGCATCTATGAAACCAGTGCACCTTGACTTGTATCTACTAGCTTTAAAAAGTCGAAAGGATGAGGACATGGATTCAGAATGAGACGAAAGAAATGAGCATGCCGTTTTGTCAGGCTGATGTTTGCCTAAAAAAAAATGGCTGCATGTATTTGATGATGAAATGCCATGCATTAGTTAGTTTACTGATTGCTGACTGCAGCATCGCAGTTGTACCAGGAGTGGTTTGATGTGCTCCTTATGGCATATGTTGGACATGGAAATAAAGGCCATGAGTATATGTCTTGATTTTTGTGTTTCAACAGTAGAAGCATTTTAGCTTAAGTCTTAATTCCAGATCATAAAAAAGTAGTCACATCACGTGAAGAAAAGATATGACATAGCATGCTGCCACAGTAGCAAGCATAAGAATGAAAGTCTTCGTAAAATATACATATGTATGCATATTATGCAAATATATTTTATAGTAACATACAATGTTTTAAGAATGTTGGATAATGCGAACACAAATTAGAAAAAAAAATCTAGATGGTTTTATGTTAGAGTAACAAATAACCTGAGACTTTGATGCTTTCTGTTAGATATCAGTCTTAGAATTCTATGAGATGCAGAACACATTTTTCAGTCATTGAAATGTCAACTAAAATGATACCAAAATGTGCTAAAAATTTCCCATTAGTATGGCTAAGCTGGAATCGGTCCGAGTGTACCCAAACAAAACAAAACCAAACCAAAAAAAAAAAAAACCCAACAGAACGAAACAAAAACCAACCCCAAACTGTGTATTACAATACTTACAAATGAGATTCCATTCACCATGGATAGATTTTTCAAAAGATGAGGCTTTGAACATATTAATGTGAGCATCTTAAACAACAGGAAAGCTCTTTTTCTGCAACTATTTAATCCAAGTCAATGATCACTGAAAAATGACACGTGTGGAAGATGAAAAGAAACCTTATAAACTGAATGAGCAAAGAAAACTTAGCTCAGTAAAACGAAGGATGGGATATGAAAGAGAAGTGACTCATTTTAAACTAGCAGTACCATTGGATGGGTTTTTGAAGAGTACATTAGCTTTAAGTAATCAAGGTTTTGAAAACCTGTACTGAAAATGTCTAATTTATGATAACTTAAGACATATTTAGGGGTGATTTTATGCAACACTCCCTCATTCTTAAGATGAAATATTTAGATGATATCTGTCCCTTTCAGTAAAAAAAAATGCACCCACTTCCTTTGATATGCATTCTGTATTAAATTGTCCATAGCTGCTGAAAGTATACATGTATGTGCATTTGTGTTATACACATGTGTGTAAAAACATATGCACATACATTCTCATATACATGTGTATTTATATATATGTTGAGAAAGTTCACATATATATATATACAATTGCATATGTATATATATGTGTGTGTGTATTTATATATAGGTATAAAAATGACAGGCAGAGTAATATTTCACTCAGTGTTAAATGAAGTCTGTGAAAAACCAAGTATAGTCACTCAGTTAACATAATACAGCCAGTAAATTAGGTTGAAAAGAGAAAAAGTAAATGGAAACACGATCCTTGACCATCTGTCTATGGCATTCACATCCGTTAAGTCGGGGATTTTTATTTTGAGCTGTGAAGACCTCCTCCGTAAGTGAGTCTTCTTGTGCGGGATGTTTCTGTCCCCCATATGTCGCCCATGCCCTTCTCGAGGCATGCTTTGTTTCCTGTACTGGATTCCTGAGTTGTCGAAGGATATTGCTGAATTCCTGGAATCGCCAACACCTCCTGTGACCTCATTCACTTCATTATGAATTTCAAGTGATGTTAACAGAATGTTTCCATGAGCATCCACCTAATTGGAAGAGACATCACATCATCAGACAACTCAAGTGCCAATAAATTTAATTCCCATATTCCAAACACAGAGCAGGCTATATAATTTGTATGACTCTGAGAATATCATGGATACTTATTATACATCTTTCATATCCATTGCTGCATTTTATTGGAAAATATAATTTCTTGAATTTTAATAGCAATGTAGACATCTATCTGCCTTGATAAAAAAAAAACCCTTTATGTATGAAAATAAATACCATAAAGAGGACTTTTTCAAATTGAAATTCCTCAATGAGAATGAAACACACTATTGGAAAACTAAAGACCAAATTTCTTATTTTAATAAAATTTTTGTAAGGTATCCTTAAATACTTATCTACTTCAGAGTCATGATAGGTTACTTAAGGTCTTTTCTTCCACTATGCTCTTTTGTTCTTTACTAGAATAGCAAATTCTTCATTTTTCCAAGAAAAATATTTTACTATAGTTCAAATGCCTCTCTTATACACTGTACAAGTGGATGGGATTTACCTAGTATTGGCAATATGTTTCTAAATGGACTTGGGATATGGGCTATCGAATAAAAATATGCCTGGAATATTGAGATCATTTTTAGCTACAGAGTCTACAGGTAATAGATGTATCTAGATGACCAATGGTTGAACTTCCTTCCAGATGATGTTGGGGGTCTGAATATACTCAAAATAATGAGTCAATTGCCACCAATCAAATCAGAGATAACCCATAAGTAACTTTTTAAAGCTCAGCATACTTCATACATTGGGTTCATTTGGTGCTGGTACAATCCCAAATACTTTGACATTCCTTCATTGTGACACCATTCCAACTACTCAGAATGCCACTGATGTGTATATTTTAAAATGTATTCACTTGTTCTGAACCTAAATTTATTGGCATTTTCCTGGAGAAATTACACCAGATTACTTGGTTGTCTAAAAATATGAATCCCTGAGGGACAATTATAAAAAAAAAAAACCTTTGAAACTTCATAGTTAATGGCTTGCTTCTGAAAAAAAAAAAGATAAATATTGAAGCATTTTTTGGAAAAATTGAGATACTAATATGCTTTTGGTGGACCTGTGAACTGATACAACTCTACTAAACTGTGCTACTAAGTCTGTATCCCAAAGAAATTAAAGGTAGGGGGGAAAGGACCTACTTGTACAATAAATATTTATAGCTGCTCTTTCTTTGCTGACAAAGAACTGGAAACTGAAGAGATGTCCATCAATTGGGGAATTATTGAACAAGTTCTGTTATATGATTGTACTTTTGTACCATAAGAAGTGACAAACAAGATGATCACAAAACAACCTGGAAAGGCTCATGAAGGAAGTCAAAGTGAAGTGAGCAGAACCAGGAAAACATTGTACACAGTTATAATAATAGTGGATAGTGATCAACTGTGAACAACATGATTATGATCAACAAGGCAAGGATCCAAGATGTTTCCAAGGGATTCATGACAAAAAAAAGGATATCCATCATCATAGAAGGAACATATGAAGGCCAAAAGAAGACTGAAGCATACCTTTCTTCACTTTATTTACTCCATGAATTTTTCTCTAGTGTAAGCAATATGTGCCTTGTTTCAGAAGATGAATATAAAAATATGTATTGTATCATAACATGTGTGCAGCCTATCATAGTGTCTACCTTGTTGGGGAAGGGAAAGGGGCAGGAAGTAGAGAAAGAACATGGATTGAAAAATATCAGAAGATGGTTATTAAAAATTGTATTGGCATGTAAAATCTGGAAAAAATAAAAATTCAAACAAAAAATAGTTTGTTGAGCAGGGAAGATTTGGTGAAGTGGTTCAGATAATTTTCTTAATCTACCTTCTTTATTGCGGGTTCCCAACTGGTTTTTCTGAGGGGAGAATATTAAATCATAGCCTCTTACCATTTTGGGTACCTTATAGTTTTCTCAGCTCCCAAAGATTGAGCTATGAAGTTTAGAAAATACAGGATCTATAATGAGAACCTGGGTTCAAATCCTACATCTGGTACCTAGTCTTTGTGTGACCTTTGGCTAGTCATTTAATTTTCTGAGTTGCATCATCCTTCTTCATTCGCAAAATGATGAGTTTGGACCATATGCTTCTGATGTTTCAGATTTATGATTTTTCCACGGAGATTTGGTATGTATTTATGTGATGTAAAAACATAGAGATAGTATTCTCTTAACTTCTGTAACTGTCAGGCAAATACCTTCAGAGTGATTTCTTATTCACTAAATAATTTGTGTCTTGCATAATAATTAAAGTTCTTATTCTCATAATGTAGGAAGGGATTTTAGAGGCTATGCAGTACAAATCTTCTCCACTATCTTAATCTAAGAATTTATCTATTATATCTCAGAAATTAAGCCACCATATGAAGACCTCCTATGACAGGGAATGAATTAAATAATGTTAGGTCATTTCATTTCTAGGATGCTTCAATTATTAAAAATTCAGCATGATATGGTGTCCTTGGAGACGGAAAAACCTGGATTCAAGTTTTCTGACATGTAGTGGCGGGTATGATCCTAGGTAAGTCCCTTGTGTTCTAGTCTTTTCTCTAAGGCTGCATTTCAGGGGTGTCTGTTTTCATTGGTTGCATGAGTTTGCTCAATAAATGCAATCTGAGATCTAGACTTTATCCTTATTGTTATTTTGTCATTTGGTAGTTTTTTTCTTATATTTAGAAAAAAAGGGTCTACTTTCCTATAATATATAACCATTTGTTCCAGTTTTGTTCTCAAATAAAAAAAATATATATTTTGAATGTGTCAAATCAAATATTTGAGAACGGCTACCATTACCCTTTATCAAATCAGGACTTCTATTAGCCAAGATAAATCTGAACAGTTCTTTCAATGTTTTTTCCTGTTTTAGTTCCCTCCCCAAATGGTATCCCCCAAGTTGTTTCTCTAAACTCATTTTAGTATTATAGTACATGAATGTAACTTCTAAATTATGACACTCAGAACTGAAACATAATTGTCACAATCAGAGGTGTGCTGGAGCCAGCTTTAATTGGTTTATGAGAGTTGACTGTTAAATTTTCAGTGTGAATATTTATACCTCAGAAATTTACTTCTCCAATGTAGGATTTGATATATTATTTACTTGATTTTCTAAACTTAAAAAAATGTTAATAATGTAGATTGTGCTTCAAAGTGTATTGCACATATTTCCAGACTGATCGTTAAATATTTATTGCATACCCCAATATTGTATAAATGCTTCTTGAGTTCATCAGGAATACAGTTGAAGGCTAAGAGAATGAAGTTATCTCCAGACTGGAAGCCTAATGAATATAGGCTAATAATAAATAGTAATTGGATGTATATAGTGCTTTAAGGTTTGCAATGCACTTTACATCCATTATCTCAACTAAGCCTAATGACACCCTTGCTCATAATACTTGCTCTAATTCTTCCAATATCCCATGGGTATCAATGTTCCTACTACTCCATCTATTCACCTATGGTCTCCCATTGTTGGACCAAGACTCTCTTATTGGTTTTTTTAACTTTCTCACATTCATAATATTTTATTTTATGAAACTTCTCATATTTAAATCATTATTAGTAATTACTGTACACATTTACTTATATCATAAGCTAATGTACTTTGAATTATATAGAATCTTAATTCTTCTTAATTCATTTGTGGTATTCTATGCTTTGGAGTCTATAGCACTATTTTTTTGTGTTGAAGTGGCTTCCTATCACCTCCAGGACTAAATACAACACCACCTTTGTAGTCTTCTAATATCTTATTATATCCCTCCACTCTTCAATACTCTTTAGTGCAATGACTCTGGCCTCCATTATAATTCTAGGACAGCTAGGCAAATGGGATTAAGTGACTTTCTCAGTGTCATATGGATTTGAATATTAGATTAGATTTGAACCCAGGTCCTGTTGCTTCCAGGCCAATGCTTTATCCACTGTGTCACTTGGCTGCCCCACATATGAGACTTAAAAAGAAGATTAATCCACAACAACTATTCAGAGGACATGTTTTATGAGAGAAGGAAAAAAATATTCATTAGTTCCTCGTGGCCCCTTTTGACTTCTGTAGTGATGTCAGTAGAAGAAGAGTGCTGGAGGAGTTTAAATACACTTAAATAGACTTCTTAGATATTCACAAACATAAATTAATCAGTCAGTGTTCTGAGTGCACTTTGGACAGATAAATATCACAGGTAAGCACTAGTAAAGTTACATGATGGAAATCTATTAAGACTGCATTAGATTCTCTTGATTGCCATATCATACATACAATTGAAACAAACAGAGTCAGGAGTCCCCATCGAAAAACCTTTCTTAATGAAATTATTTTAAAAAGTCCTATTGATGCACTTTATTTTTTAAAGTAACATAATCATTCCCAATTAACCATGCCATTATCATGAACCTTTGTCCCTTGTAACAACAACAAAACAAAACAAAACAAAACAAAAAACTAAGCGAAACTAGCTGTCACAATGATAATGTTTTTCAATGTATGCCATTATTGGTATCTACTACATCAAATCTGCACTTTTACTGAGAGGAAGAAATATCTTTCACCATCTACCTCTGGAACCAACTTTCATCATTGCATTTAATCTGAATCTATCTATCTTTTAATGTTGTTTTCAATTATATTGTTGTTGCGGTCATGTGGGCTATTCTCTTTTGCTTTCTTTTCTCTCCCCATGTTTCTATTAATTTCTCATATTCATAGTTTCTTAAACTGTAATGATATTTCATTACTTTCAAATGCCAGTTTATTCAGCCATTCCCCAATCAATTAACCAATCAACAAATATTTAGTAAGTGCTAATTATGTGCCAGGCTTTATGCTAGGCACTGCAAATATAAGCACAAACAAAAAGGAATGATTGCTGCTCATTTTAATGAATATTGTATAATTAATAGTCTATGCATTAGGGAAGATAACATGCACATATATGAATATGCATAGAGAATAAAGATAAACATATTCATATTTTATAAATATATATGACAAATAAATACAAAGTTCAAAATGAGTTAATTAGGAAAGACAATAACATCTGAGGAGATTGGAATAGATTTCATATAGAAGGGACAAGTGTCTTCTAGCCATGGAAGAAAGTCATAATAAATGTACAGAGACAGAATTATGAAGTACATATTATGTTTGAATAGTTTGATTGAGCCAAAAAGTGAAATGAGGGGAAAAGAATGTAGAAAGAGCCTGAAAAGTGTATAATTGAAAATCTGATACCCTAAAAATAAAGAACTACATTTCCCGGGAGCACACTGACTTCCTGTCATTACGCACTTCCTGTAGACAGGGAATAAATATCCAGTGGGCAGTCCTACCTGCTTTTTTTTTGGCATGCAGCCAGTGGAATTGGTGGAGAGTGGGGATTTTGAAAATGGCTAACCAGCCATGGGCATGTGGTTTTTATTTTGTATCCTTTTTATTTCTTGATTTCTAATGATCATTTAATAAACCTCCAAAAATATAATATTTTTATTATTTAATATTTTAATTTTAATTTTTACAAAAGATAGGCTGTGTCCACAATGTGAAGGGTATTAAAAAAGAGAGATGTTTATATTTTATCCTACAGGCAACAGGAAACCACTGGAATTTATTGAGTAGATGAGAGACTTTCAGATCTGTACTTTGGCATATGTTGGGAGGTTGGACAAGATGGGCTGGTAATTCAATTAGGAATCCAATCTACTGTAATGGTTTTTAGGTCCTTACTGTACTACTTTGACACTTCTCTGACTGATTTCTCCATCCTGCCCAAGGAAGCTCACTCTTGGGATAACATCATCCTGGACCATCTCATTCTGCCTTGGTCCACTGCCTCATCGCTACCCTCTGCCACCCGCATTGGAGTGGGGCCATGAATTCTGAACCCCTGTGTAGGGGGAGATATTGATTTAGAAATCTCTTTGTTTCTCATATGGACCCACTAATGTGGGGTTTTTACTGACTTTTCTGCCCTATCCTTGAGTTGGGTACCTTCCCTTCCCCTTTCCCACTTCTTTTCAATTTCCTTTTTATGCTTAGTCTTCCCCTGTTAGATTGTAAGCTCCTTGAGGGCAAGGACTATCATTGGTTATATTTGTATCCTCAATGCTTAGCACAGGTCTTGGCACATAGTAGGTTCTTAATAAAAGTTTACCAACTATTGATTGAGATGACGAGGGCCTGAATTAAGGTAGTAGCTAGGGGAGGAAAGAGAAAAGGGATCAGATGAGAGAGATATCATATAGAGAAACAGTAAAAATTGGCAACTGATTGGATAATGTAGTGTAAAGGAAAAATAAGGAGCTGTGAATAATGCTGAGGTTCAATAAATATTCTATTTCCAGTCTTTTGCTAAGGAAAAGCATCAGGAACATTTTGTTACACTTAGGACCTTTATTTTTGCATAAATCCTTTTCAAGCTATATACATTCTACCTCGTGGTATTGTGAGGTCCAAATGAGATAATACTAAAAGTTTACATTTATATAACCATTTAAAGTTTGTGAAATGCTTATTTATTGAAAGTTTTTGAAGATTAGAAAGAGCTACCTAAATAGCCTGTTGTTATTCTTTTTCTTATGCCTACTACCCACAGTGCCCCTAGGTAACAATATTGGTTTTTATTCTTCCCCATTTTGATTGCACTGATGGATTAATTTCCTTGAAAAGATGAATCTGTTGGTTCCCTGTGGTCACAGGACTGGTTAGAAATAGAAACAGTCAGGGTGGCAACATTCCCAACCTTTTTCTCTGGCACGCTAGGGAAAGGGGTGTTGATGGGCTGGCTGGCTGCCTTCTTCTGCTAAGAAGATTCAGGAATCTTTAGAGGAAATATGGTGAGTTCATGCTAATGTCAAGCTCTTTTTAATGGGGAGTAGAATGGGGACTATGCGTGTGCCTTCTATTGACTCCTGAAATTTGGCAACAGAAAGAAAATGGAAGTAAATGATACTTTATAAATAACATTACAAGCAGCCATTTCTCTGAGTTTGAGTTATTTTAAGATGCAAATGTGAGGAAAATGCACCGGATTATCATTTTGAGGGGACTTAATAAACTGCAGCCATCAATGAGACATTTCAAAAATAGGCTGCATTTAAAATAGAAACGTTTAAGCTATAATCTGCTTTGCCCAAGTTTAAAGAATTACCAAAGGTTGAGTTAAAAAGTGAGCTTGAGGATCCTTTTTTTCTTTTTAAGTAACATCATAGGTATGGTTTCCTCATAACAAAAATGAGGTTTGTTAAATATTCATCAAAACTTCAAATAATTTATTTTCCTTATCATTTTTACCCTTAAGATATCCCCCAAATATATCCCATTCTTATCACTCAACCACAGGATTAAAAATCAAGAAGACCTGGGTTCAAACTTAGATGCTTACTACCATAGGAGCCTGGACAAACAATTTACCCTGTCTGTGCCTTAGTTTCCTTATCGGTAAAATGAAGGAGTTACACTTGATAGCCTCTAAGGTTCTTTTCAGCTCTAAAATCTAAAGTCCTATAATCTATGACATATAATTAACATAGTTCAGCCTTTAATTCTCCCTGGCTTGGACGTTGGCCAAAGCCTCCTACGCAGTGTCCCTCATTTTAGTCAGATCCACTCTCCAAGTTCTTCTACACCTAGACACCAAAATTATCTCTCCAGAGCACAGAACACGCCATGCTATTCTCTTTCTAAATAAGCTTTCTAGCCTTCCTATTGCCTCAGTCCTTATCTGAGTATTCAGATCCCTTCACAGTCCCGTTTCATCTTGTGTTCTGAAATTTATTTCACATTCCCTCTCTTAAAAAAAATCAAACAAACAAAAAAACTAACTAAAACTAAAAACAATGTTCATTCCATCTCACAAGTAATACTAAGCATGGATTCCAGGGCAGAAGGGTAGTAACGGCTGGGTAATTGGGGTTAAATGACTTGTCCAGGGTCCCATGGCTAAAGTATCTGAGGGTCAATGGGGATATGATTGGGGATGTAGACTCTAAAGGATCACCCTAGTGCAATGATCAATAATAGGGAAATAGGTCTTGATCAATGACACATGTAAAACCCAGTGGAATTGCATGTCGGCTATGGGGGGGGAAGAAAAGGGAGAAAGAACATGAATCATGTAACCATGGGAAATATTCTAAATTAATTAAATACCAATTTTCAATTAAAATAAAAAAATAAAAATAAATAAAGAAGTGTCTGAGGTCAAATTTGAACCCAGGCCCTCCTATCTATGGGCCTGGCTTTTTCTGTACTACTTCTCTTTAGGCATTGTTTGAGCCTAATTTCTTTGCTGATTCCAAAACTGAATATCCTATCAGTCCTGTTCTCCATTTCTTTGTACTGACTTTGTTCTGAATGCCTGCAATCCATTCTCTCCTTACTTTTAGTTTTTAGCAATTTTTCAAGGATAAACTTAGGGACTTCTTCCAGATTCCCTTAAATGTTAGCTCTTTCCATATCCTCAAATTATATTGTGCTCATCTATGCTAATATTTTGTTAAAAAATGCAAATAAAAAAGATTTAGGTTATTGTCATTTGTCCTTGTATCTCCAGTGTTTTATACATAATAGTTGATTATAAAATGTTTGATTCATGAAATTAATTTAAAAATGGATTTTGCTACATATGCAATTTCCAGACTTCTTAAATCTTGGAGGACATAGTATATGTTTGTGGCTCGAAAAGATCAATTCCACTATTGGAAAAAAATGCATTCTCTTTGGAAATGCATATTCTGCACTTCAAACTTAATTGACAAAAGAACTCACGTCAACCATTTAAGGCAGACTCAAACGTCAGTGTTTATTGGATTGTACGCTTAACACGAGTCAGCCATAGCATGCTGCAACTTCACAAACAGCCAACTGAACTTTAAGTTGTGTTCAGATGAACACAGAATCCAGAATCAGAGGGATGCTGGCTATATTTTACACTGCCCTGGCCTGATTACATTTGGATGATTGTAGGTTCAATTTTGGGTCCAACATATTAGCAGAGACCTTGACACTGGAATGGAGGATAGAAATCAAAAAGTGTAGGGATTTCATTGCTTCATGTTATATATCATTTTATCAACAATCTCATAATTTTGGCAACTCCTTTGGAGGGTGCTAATCACAACTCAGCCATATCTCCTCATCATTCACAAGGGGATTTAAAATCCAAGTTAAGGAAAAGCTGAAGGATCTGGAAAAGGTATCAAGGGGATGTAATACATTGATTCTTCTGTGGCTCTCTGCTCTGATTAATGAGGTTACTGCCTTTTATTTATTATTTATTATGCTTATTTAATATAATATATAAGTTTGAATATTATATTATTATATATTATATATAAAATATATATTTATCATGCCTATTTAATATAATAAACAACTTTATATAATATATAAATAATATAAATATAATAATAAATAACATAAAATATAAAAATAAACAAATTTAATATAATAAACAAAATATATATTATATTATTATATATTATATATAAAATATATATTTATTATTCCTATCATTCAATGCAGGTTCCAACTTTTCCATTTCTTCTTCTGTGTGATATTATCTGTATCTTCAAATAAACTGAGGAGGGCCACTCAGTATACTATGGGCTTCTTCTGCATCTCTTGACATTGAATGAGTGTCCATATATAGCACATAGGCTGTTCATCTATTTTCTCTTACTTTTGCTACAAGATAAATCTTTCCACTTTTTAAATTAAATTATTTTAAAAAAACTCTTACCTTCTGTCTTAGAATCAGTACCGTGTATTGGTTCCAAGGCAGAAGAGTGATAAGGGCTAAGCAATGGAGGTTAATTGACTTCCATAGGTAGGAAGTTTCTGAGGCTAAATTTGAATGGAAGACCTCCTCTATCCACTTGGGCTTAACTCTCAATCCATTAAGACACCTACCTACCTCCTCTATTTTTTTTAATCTAACCTCCAATTTCCTATTCTTTTATATTTCTCCACCTGGTCTGTTTTTTGTTGTTAATATGTATAATTACACCCATCATGTTTTTCCAATGCCCTTTGATTTGGCATTTTGATTCTGCAGGGACTATGGCACTAGAAGATTCCAACTCTTGTAGCATCATTAGCGGACTATTGGTAAGAATGCTATCCACATCCAGAGAAAGAACTGTGGGAGCAGAAACAGAAGAAAAACTACTTGATCACATGGTTCAATGGGGATGGATTGGAGATGTTGACTTTAAATGATCGCTTTATTGCAAATATTAATAATATGGAAATAGGTTTTGAACAATGATATGTGTAAAACCCAGTGGAATTGCTCATTAGCTATAGGAGCTGGGAGGGAAAGAACATGAATCATGCAACCATGGAAAAGTATTCTAAATTAATTAAATAATTTTTAAAAAGACTGTTGGTGCTAAGAACATGGCTATTTGGAGAAAGCAGGCATCATTATTCAATTTTTCCACAAACAGTCCCATGCATTATTTTGGACTCATTCCATCCTAAACCCAATCTAGTTTACTATCCATCCTAAATTTACATATTGATAGAGAAGTTCTATGCATTAGCTATTCAACTTCATATCATAGTTTGGGCAATAAGTATTCTTGACCTACTTATTTTCCCCCTCTGTGTGATAGCTATGCCTAACTTTGATGGTTATGAATTTCATTTGGCAGACTGAAATGTTTTGGGGTTTTATGTATCTGCAACAATGTTATCATCAGCCTAGGATTATTTCATCATCTTTAGGGAATTCTTCCATTTGGGCTCCATACTAGACACTTTCCAAGGCCAATCATCCAATAAACACTTATTAAACACTTATGCCAACTGCTGGGAACATAAAGACAAAAGTGAAATATTCTTATACTCAAGGAGATAATATTCTAATAGGGGAGAGAGATATGCACCTCTGTATGGGTAGCTAGATGGCACAGTGGATAGAGCACTGGGCCTGGAGTCAGGAAGACTTAATATAAGATAAAAATCAGTTTATTTTTCTGTAAAACAAGTTGGAAAAGGAAATTGCAAACCATTCCAAAATCTTTGCCAAGAAAACCCTGTGAGATCGGGAAGAATTGGACATGATTGAAAAATGACTGAACAACAATAACAACATTTATGTGTGTATGCATGTTGGTAAGCACATAGGGTGGGTTTCATGAAGAAGTTGGCACTTTAGAAGAAATTCAGAGGGGAAAAGTGAAGGAGAGAATTTCAGGAATGGGGAACAGTCAGCATAAAGGTTCTTTGAAAGAAATGGAGTGTTATGACTGAGGAACAGCAAATAGGTAGGAAGAACACTTGAAGAATGAAGTGGTACCACAAATTAGAGAAGAGAAGGAATTGATAATTAAAAAGTTTTAAATGCTCCAAAGGAAACAAGAAGGATCAATATTAAGAGGCCATTAGATTTGTCAGTGAGGAGATCTTTGGATAATTTTGGAGAATAGTTTTAATTGGTAGTGAGAAATACTTTTGCCAACATATGACTCCCTATGGTGTTAGTGAAGAGGATTCTGGAAAAGTTATGGAACATTGGAAAAATTCTTGGAGTGGTTCCAGCTTTTGCTGCTACTAAACCTCCATCTTTAAGCTATTAGTATTAATTAAATTAAATTAAAAGTATTAAGCATACTTTTAACATCCATATAAAATTCTCCCTATTATAGGTAAGCTTAAAGCAGGATTTTACTCTACCAAATCAACTACTTTCTAAAAACATAGAGCAATATGCACATTGGGGAAGAGTATTTTCAATTTTAGTTAATTTTAAGTCTGTAAAGATATGGTTTTTTACATTTCACTTTCCTCCTCCTCCTGTCCTTCTCCTCCTCCTTCCCTTCCACAAAATGACTAATATGGAAAACATGTTTTATGTGATTGAACATGTAAAATCTATATCAGATTGCCTATTTCAGGAAGGGTAAATGGGTGGAGAGTGGGAACAAGATAGAGAATTTGGAACTTAATTGGAAACAAAAAAATCAAAATCAAAAATATTTTTACAAGTAATTGGAGTGAAATAAAATATTATTTAAAATGATGTGGTCTGCTGCAGAATAAAATTTAAGAAGGCTGTCCTGTTTCATTCCCATATCTTCATCAAATATATTCTGAAAACGTTTACTTTTTGACCTCCTCTTCTTTTTCTTCTTTCTCCTTTTCTTATCAGATTTGTGATATTATCATTATAGGAAGTTTGGAATCTTCTCGATGAATGCAGCTTACAATCTTACACATTTGTTGTAAGTTGCTTCTCTGCAACTTACAATCTTACACATTTGCCTAGAATTCTGGGATTAGTTGAATTGACGAGGGTCATGCAACTAGAATGTGGCAGAAGAAAAAATTGAAGCTACTTCTTTCAGACTCCAAGACCAGATCTCTAGCCACTCTATAAGCTTGCTTTTCATATGGAATGTTTTCATAAAATTTTTGTAAAGATAATAAAGGAGTGAAACAAGTCAGCTTTTTCCCCCAGCAGTAATATATGACTCTTTACCCCCAAATACTTAATATCTTCCTTTCTTTAGGATATCTTAAGAACCAAACCCTTGATATCATCAAACTATGCTTTATTTGGCAAAAAACTGGTCTGTATATTTAGTCAGATATGGATATTGTTCTTGTTGGTTATCATTAGTGGAATTTGTCTTTCTTACATCACATTAAAGATATAATGCTATGTGGTATCCAAATATAGTGGTTCTACTCTCATTGATGCAGAAAAGATTCATTAAGGAAAATTTGACAGGTTTCTTCTATTTTTTAAGCATTTAATTCTTACACTTTCATTTTTAGAAATGTTCTAATTTCACTATGTCTCTTGCTAGGCTTTCTGTAACTCATTTATTCTCTCCAAAGCTTCTCACTCTTCTAAAAATGAGTTTATCTCAAACTCATTTTCCTTCATATCAATATCTCTCTGATTGGTCAGAAGATCAAATGTATGAAAGTTGAGGTGGTTTTTAAAGACTTTTGTTCAAATTGAGTGAAATTCTGACAATTTCCTTTGGATGTGGGGTATCATCTCTCCTATGCATTTTTCAGTGTCAATAGCTTATCTAAAAAGGCCCAAGTTAGAATTATTTTAATTACACATCATGTTTTTTTTTCTTATGACAATTGTCACTAAATATTTAAAGAGCTAGGTAGAAGCCTGGCAGAGTGTCCTCACTAATTTAAGCATCAATAGTGAGTCGTTGGGACAATAAGTCAATGGAATTGCCTAGAGAGGGGCAAAGTGGCCCAGGTCAGAAATGGAGCAGGCCAGAGTTCTTGTACTTATCAGTTATGAGATTGAGTCTATATGGAGCCTTTTACTTTTCAGCCTGGGAAGATGATAAGACCTACTTATTTATAAAACAGAAACACCTCAGTAGAAGAGGAATTGGATTTATTTGTTTTGAATCTAGATGGGGAGAATTAGGGATGGTGGTTCAAAATTAAAGAAGCTGATTTAGGTCCTAAAACAATTCAAAAGAATTTCCTTCCCTATAAGTAACACAATTAAGACATGGAATGAATTGCTTTTTGAAGCAATGCATAGGTCAATGCTCAGAGCTGTTGAGGAGACATTGCATGACCCTTGGGGAATGTTACAGAATAAATTCCTCCAGCAGGTAGGGAATTTGTCTTAATAATATCTGAGCTAGCACACAGACAAGTATTCTATTATTTACCTATCAACTTACAAGACCTGAAAAATCATATCCTATCACTGGTATCCCATTTTGCCAAGAGCATTATCTCTTTCCTAGTGATTAACAATCATATAGTAAAAACCACTTTCTAAATAACAGTTCAATGGACTATAAAAAGCTACTTTTTTTGGAAAGAAGTTCCAAATTAGCCAAAGCTTCTTCTTAAGGCAAAGGAAAGGAATACTTGGCAAGCCTATTTATTCAAACCATCTGTGAATGGTTCTAATGATTCATAGCTTCAGCAGGTCTCTAAAAAATATTTTGTTTACAATCTCTCCTTTTCTACCACCCTGCTGATATTGAAAAAAGTGTTGCTCTTCAGGGATAAAGATAAAACAAGAACTAGAAACAAAAAGTATGAGCTTTTAATCATTTTTTTGTTTTTGAAATTATAATATTTATACTTGTAATATCTAACAAGATTATAAATTTCATGAGAGCAAAGATCATTATATTTTTAGATGAGGCATGAACTTGATTTTGAATTGAATGAATATATTGATTTAATCACATTCAAATTTTCATTTACTTTCTGACTTCTAAACAGAAGAGTGGCAAGGGGTAGGCAATTGGGGTTAAGAGACTTGCCGAGGGTCACACAGCTAGGAAGTGTCAGAGTCCAGATTTGGACCCTCTTCCTCCTGACTCTAGTTCTGGCACTATATCCACTGTGCTATCTAGCTACCCCTAACTACATAGTTTTGCTAAGTTAGTGTTTACTATGTATAGAGTCAAGTTCTAGGTCTTGAGGGAAAGTGAAAATTAAGAACATTTGATTTCTACCCTCAAGGAGCTAGAGGCTAGAGGGATCAGGATAGATTAGAGGATATATTCAAGAATTAGTTGTTTGGCCCCAAAAAGAGAAAACTTAAGGAGCACATGCTAACTGTCTCCCAATTTTTGACATACGATTATGGAAGAAGCAATGAACTTTTTATTTATAGCAGCCAGAACTAAGAATAATGAGTGGAAATTTCAGAAAGACAAATTTCAACTAAACAGAAAGAAAATATAAATAATATAAAATAAATATATAAGATAGAATATAATTACTGTTATATATAATATGAGAAAAGTTATCCAAAAACTAGAGCTATTCCAAAATAAAATGAATTGTCTTAGGAGTATTGATTTTCCAGTTAAGGGAAATCTTGAGTAAGTGGGAGATGAACCATTGAGTATGTTGTAGAAAACATTCCTTTTTAGACATAGGTTGGTATATATAAACTCTCAGGTTCACTCTAACCCTCAGATTCAAGGACTCCATAAAATATATAAGTATAATCCATAATAATACATGATAAGTATATTGGAAAAGACTGCTTATTTTAATGTAACAAATAAATAAAATTAGGTTAAAAAAGAAAGTCTTTTGATTCAATTCAACATACACTTCATATCTTTTAGGGCAGGGACTATTTGTTTTGTATATTTCAAAGAAAACCTAACATCAAATATGATGCCATGAACATAGCAGGTGCTTCATAAATATTTGTTGAAATGAATTTACAGACTGTGAAGGGTAATGAATGATGGACAAAATTTAGAATTTTATCCAGTAGACGAAATGGAGGCATTACCCACCAATCTTCCTCACCCCGTATCAAACATGACCAAATATACCTCAAGAAAAATAGTCTGGTAATTTTTTAATAATAAATTGTAAAAAGAAAAGAAAGATGATAAAATTACTGCAGGAAATACTCCAGTAATACAAGTATGTAATAATAATGCCTCTTTTAGGGCAGTAGCAGTGAGAATAGGAAGAGAGACAGGTACTCTTTAACAAATGAGATCAGGTAGAAAACTAGGTTTGGGAGAATGATATTAGGCTGAGTTTGAAGTACCAATGGAATGTCCAAATAGAAATGTCTTATAAGTGATCAGGGATTCAAGTGTGAAAGAGAAAGATCAAGACTGGACTTACAGACTTTGGAGTCATTTGAGTAGAAGTGAAAATCAATGCTGTTGGCTTGAATAAAATTTCTGAGAGAAAAAACAGAAAGATAAGACAAGAAAACCAAGAACAGAACTTTGGGGAATACAGGACATCTCTGTCACCAGCTGGAAAAAAAGGGGAATCTGACAAGGAGATACTTGAAGAATAATTAGATGTAGCAAGAAGAACCAGAAGAGTATTGTCTATTGAAGGAGCAAGGGCAAGAGAGTGGTCAACATCAGGAAGTGGTCAACAGAGTGAAATATTGTAGAGAGGTCAAAAAAGGCAGAATAAAACACCACTGAAATTGGGGATGCAGAGATAGACTTAAACTTGGGGACTAAAGGGTAGAACTTCTTTTTGGAAAGAAGAGAGATGTTTCAATTAAGAAGTGAATGTGAATTTATAATACCAAGAATTTGAAAATTGACTAGCTATGGCCAAAGGTGCTTCTATCTGATAATGTGGTGGAGAATGAAGGCAGCTTTGCCTTGGATTTCTCATCTGTAAAATGGAGGGGTCAGTTAAGTTGATCTCTGATGTCCCTTCCAGCTATAGAACTATGATGCTATGAACTGCCTGTATTGAAGCCAGTCATCAACCTCCTTTGATAACCAATTTTGCTAATGCAGCACAGGCTGTAAAAATACCATTATGTCAGTCATTTTTCAGTTGTGCCAAACTCTTTGTGACCCCATTTAGGGTTTTCTTGGTAAGGATCCCAGAGGGGTTTGCCATTTCTTTCTCTAGCTCATTTTTATAAAGGTAGAACTGAGGCAACAGAGTTAAGTGACTTGTCCAGGGTCACAAAGCTAGTACATATCTGATGCTCCATTTGAACTCAGGTCCTCCTTACTATAGGGTCTACATTTTATCCATATGTCACTTAGCTGTCCTGCTCCTATGGATAGTTTGTTTTTAATTTTTCATTTGTATATTAAAGATATGGCAGAACACTAAAATCAATAGGATAATTTCTAGAAATTATCTTTTTTTTTTTTCAGCATGAACAAAGGCATTACTGAAATACTGGTATAGTGGGGAAGACACTTACCTTTCCTGGATCTTGGTATTCTCAAGTGTTAATTGAAGAATTTGATCTACAAGGCCTTCCTGAGGTTCCTTTTAACTCTAGATCTGTTATTCTCCACCACCCATTAGATTGCAAGCTCCCTCGGGTCAGTGTTTTTATTTGTATGTGCTTAATAAATGTTTATTAATTAGATCTGTGAATCTATCATCCATCCTTGAACCTGGATTTTTGTGGGTCTTCCTGTCTACCCAGCACTCATTGACACATGAGCTTTGCTATGCCTTATTTCTGTCCTGAGAGTCCTTCCCTAGATAACCTGGTGGCCCCAACTCCTGGGGGATCACCCTATTAATTCTAGGTTTAGTGCTTTATCCAATGAAGTTCTGAACTCCTAAGGTCATGCAGTTCTCAGCCTTCTCAGTAGCAGAGCTAACCAGGACTGAACCACCATGCCCAACTTGTATCCTGGAGTTCTTGATGAGTCTTTCCTGAAGATTATGCCTAAACTCATTTTTCATTTGTGTCTGACTCTTCATGATGCCATTTGGAGTTTTACTGGTAAAGATCCTAGAGTGATTTTCTATTTCCTGCTCCAGTTCATTTAACAGATGAGGAAACTGAGGCAAACAAGTTAAGTGGATTGCTCAGGGTCACAAAGCTAGTAAGTTCTGAGTATAATTTTATTTTAAAAAATGTGTAAGTTATCAATGGGGGAAAAAGAAGCCTGAAATCCCCTTTGTGAAATGAGATGACAAGCAGTGCTAAGGATCATTTTATCAATACTTTTCCCCCAAGGATTTTATCTTCACCTTTCCTCATTAAAATCAGTGATTTAATTATTGCTCTCTCTCCTGCTCTTATAGAACTTTATTGGAAGCAAAATTAGTTGCAAAAGAGCATATCATGGAGATATCACAAGATACTTTTCATCGTGCTTTTTTAGATTTCTTTAGTAGATAGTCTTATTTCTCCACCTTCCACTTTCCAACTTCTTTGTGGTATTACTTACAACACTCAGTTTTACAAAGATAAACAATAGCTTGCCAAATGGGGAAATAAATGCTCCTGTATTAATAAAATACAAGGTACTTATTACTGTTGACCTAATTGAAGCTATAATTCCCTGAGTAAGAATTATGCTTTTTTGACATCTTATGGGGTTCAAATATAAAAGACTCAAATACACTCTAAAATAATGTACTCAGTGTAAACTAAAGTTCATCCTGGGCATAAAGGTAAAAAAATTAAGGGCAAACAGGTATTACCACATTTGTCAGCATCCTTTTTGAATTATGGAACTGCCAGTGCAAGAGTATAAAGTCAAAGAACACGAGACTTGAATCCTTCTCTGGCTATAAGGCCAAAGAAATCAAATTTTAGCTGAGTTAAAGAAAGTTTTGAGTATTAATGAACCTCATCATGAATTAATAGAACTCCTCAGTTAAACCTCTTTGATGATTATGAAATACTAGAGAATTCCATCTTAAGCACTTTTATAATTACTCAGGAATTTGGACAGACAGGTGGCCCTGTGAATGATTAATTGGATTTGAAGTCAGGAAGACCTTGGTTCAAATCCTATCACAGCTACTTATTCTAGTTGTGTGGTCCTGGACACAGTGGATAGAATGCCAAGCTTGGAGTCAGGAAGACTCATCTTCGTGAATTAAAATTTGAATTCAGATACTTAACAGCTGTGGGACCCTGCAAGTCACATAACCTCATTTACCTCAGTTTCCTCATCTGCAAAATGAGCAGGAGAATGAAATGGCAAACTGCTCCAGTTTCTTTGCTAAGAAAAACCCAAATGAAGCCATGAAGAGCTGGTCTGAATAATAATAAGAAAGACCCTGGATAAATCACAGAACCTATCTGCTTCAGTCTACTTTTTTTGCAAAATGGAGATAATTGCACTTTTCTCCCTTATAGTATTGCTTTGAATCAAGGGAAATAACACATAAAGTCTGAAGCAAATCTTAAAGGGTTATAGAAATTCCAGCAATAAAACAAATTATTATTGTGTCAAAGGAGCATTGAGTCTAATTTAGGAATACCATAGGGCTTCTAAATATATAGTCCCCCACTGGCAGAAAGAAAATCTGAGGAGTATGGAAGGTGGATTATGGAAATGAGAAGTGTGCTGAGATCTTCTACTTTCATCTACTTGCCTAAAAGGAGATTTTTGCAGACAATGAAAAAAGGGAAGATAATAGCAAAGGATTGAGAATCAAGAGATCTTGATTGTAGGCTTGAATCAGCACCTTATTTGACTCATGTCTTTGGATTACGTATTTTATCCTTTTCTAGCCTTAGTCTTATCTGCAAAATGTAGTTGTTATACTCAAGATGATTCTTCCAAATTTCAGTCCTAGCACTCTAAGCTCTGAACCACCTAGTTGCCCTGACTTGTTTTACTAAATTAACTCCAATGCCCCTTCCCTCTCTAAAAATTCTCCTATAATAAAATTGGCTCTATCTATAAAAAGAGAAATAATGCTGGTAATTAAGCTCAAAGAAGTATTTTGAAGATCAATGTGTAAATATTTATAAAATATATTCTCTAGATATTTGACCTATAAATATTTTAGTCATATTATTATTATTATTATTATTATTATTATTATTATTATAGTGTCTATTTCTACTCCCTAAATTTCTTCTGATTTCATTGGGAGGAGAATAGATCATGAAATTTACTTTCATTTTTAGACATTTTCACTGATTTAGGTGTATCCCTATGGCACAGTTTTCTAAACTCTTGACTTAGGGAAAGTCAAATATGTTTATAAAATTGTCAAGTTTGCTAATCACACATTTGTTCTCCAATTTTGGAACAGTTAGAGCTAATCAGCAAGTATAAAGCTAAGAATTATGACGTCTAAGTAAATTAATAAGATACCAAGCAAATATGTTAAAGAATATTTTAATAAAGAAAAAAGCAGTACAAATATCCCTTTCAACTTATACATTTCTTTTACAAATGAATTTCAATTTATACCTTCAATAATACTAATTGTCAGCAAAGGTGCTGACAATTCTTTTTTTTTTTTAACAGCTTCATACTCAGAAAGTGCTACTTCTCCAGCCTATTCTAAATATTCTATCTTTAGAGGAAAGAAAACACATTTCTAATCTTTTCATAACAAAGGGGACTGTATAGGAGTCTAAAATTTAGGAGCCTGAGATTTTCCCTATCATTTCTTTGGGAACAGTATGACCATGTCTTGATTTAATATATTTTGTGCCCACAGTTGGATGAGAGGCAATTTAGATATTCGATGTAGTACTGATAGTGAATACTCTACTAGGATAGAAATCTCAAGTCTAATCTGGTACAAGGTTATAAATTGCAAATGGTCATTCCTTGGATTCAAAATAGATATTGGTAATTCAGATTGTGCTCCTCTTTGTTCCACTCTACCATTACTTTGGTGGATAACTTCAAATTATTTACTTTCTCACCTTTCTTCTATTTTGAGACAATTCTTACTGGGAGATTTTGGAAGGGATTTTCTCTACAACAGCTGAAAATATGTGCCCTTCTCTCTTCTTAGTTCCTCGAAAGTAAAACTTAAGCATGTTAATCCATTCCTTCCCTGCTGTGAAACCTAACCACCTCATCCATAGAGCAAGCACAAGGAAGTGACCCTTCCTCAGAAGAGGGGAAAAGAAAGAATAAACACTCAATCTTGAACAAAGACAATTTCCCCCGCTAAATTAGTTCAACACCAAGCACACTTGAGTTCATGTGGAAACCACTGTGACCACCAGGGAAGTGGGAAAAAGTGTCCTGGCACCATCCTGTATTGACTGCAGGCGGAAGAAAGTAGAGGCTTCCATTTAGTCTGAACTTAGCTGTGCTCAAGTTCTTGCTCTTCTCAGACTTATTCTGAGGACAATAATTGGGTTGTTTCTGAAATAATGTGCAGTTTTAAGACTTGGCAGAGCTGTTGAGGGTTTTTAGAGAAGCCACAATGGATATTATAATGGCTTGTTCTGACCTCCACTTTGTGGCCAGATTGAAGGTGTAAGAGGAGCATTCAACATGATGAGGAATTAGTGAAGGAGGCAGATAATGGAGCAACCAAAAAAAGTTGTAGTTACTACAAGGAGATGAGAGATACACATGCACACAGTGTGTGTGTGTGTGTGTGTGTGTGTGTGTGTGTGTGTGTGTGTGTGTGTGTGAGAGAGAGAGAGAGAGAGAGAGAGAGAGAGAGAGAGAGAGAGAGAGAGAGAGAGAGAGAGACAGGGAAGGAGAGAAGAAAGAAAAATAAGGAGGGAGGGATGGAGGGAAGGAAAGAGAAGTAGAGGGGGAGGAGGAGAGAAAAAAGAGACAAAGAGAGAGACACACACAGAGACATAGAGACAGAGAGAGAGGAAGGGAAGGAGGAAAGGAGAAAGAGAGGGAGAGAGAGAGCACTTTGGAAGACTAGAAAGCACAAAGGACAGAAAACTAACAAGTGAGGACTGGCAGTCATTCTTTATGTGACCTTTAGAAAGCTATTTAAACTTACTAGGCTTTATTATTTTTTTGATGCTTACACTACCTACTTTACCAACTTGTTTCTGAAAAAGCACTTTGAAAACTATAAAACACTACAAAATAAAAGCTCTTGTTCTCAAATTCATCTGTTCATTTTCATTAATGCTCTGGCATGGTACCTCCAGGGCCAGCACTTCATTGATCTTTATGCATCTCTGTCCATCTCCAATGGAATGAATTTGGGGATTTGATCCATTCAGGAAGCAAAAGATCTTTTAAAAAGCATTAAAAAACAGCCATAGTGTTGGAAGTGACTCTTTAGATTTTCTCATTTTTATAAGGGAAAACTAAGGCCACAGGAAGGACAAGCTAAAGGTGCTATAATTAGTGGGTATAAGAACCAAGATTCAGTACTTTACCCTTTCTAACATACGATGTTTCTTCAAGGAGAATGCAAAATAAAGATGATACTCATATTGGATGAGAGGAAAAACACATGAGAACAAGAATTTTTCAGATGATAATTCAAAAAATGGAAAAAATAAAAAAACAACAACATATTAAATACTGCAGCATAAGGGATGACGACTAAGCTGATCAATTCCATGAAATTTCTAGTTAACCCAATGCCATTACAGATGTGTACAATGTGACATTTTTTTCTGAGGCATTTGAAAGTCCTCTTTTTGTGGAGACTGTGGACATGCCCAATGGCAACTTGCTGAGAGAACTCCTGTTTGGTTTTCAAGGACTGTAGCTCATTCCAGAATGACAGGATGGCAGTCATCCTCTCTGATCCATACTCTATAGAGAGGGACCCTTCAGGTGCCTCAGAAACAAAGATTATACCTTGTAATGTCCTAACTCTTCTTATAAGGTGTATAATGTGTTAAGTCTGACAATAAGATAGTTATCACATAGGGAAAAAAGTAAATAACCATTAAGGATTTGTTTAGTTTTCTTTTAATTATATTTATGTTGCCAAAACATCCCCTCTCTACTACTATTACTACTGAAGCAAATATCAGCTAAAATAATAACTTTAAAAAAATAGAAGCAAAGTTAGTCATTTTACTTTTTCAGGTTTTAAATCTTAATAGATGAGCTTTATTAAAAAATATATTTTTAGCCCTGAATGCAAGTTTGTCTTTGAAATAATTTTCCTCTTTGTTCCAAAAAGGGCTTACATAATACATATTGTGTATATCTATTTAGATGACTTATAAAACAACCTTTTACAATTTAAAAGGCAGACTGCAATTCAAATATACATAAAATATTTTCTTGAATTTTCTGTCAAACTTGGTCTGTGTCTTGAATTTAAATTTAAATTCAAATTATGCATTTTATAAAATGAAATATCCAATGCTATACCTACATCCAAGTTGCATTCAAATGGAACAGTATGCTATTTTGGTTTTAGGGAATAAAAAAGTTTTCTCTTTGATCCCTAAGGCTAGAGAAGAGGCCAGCTATTTCTGATAACTATGGTTCTTACCATGCTATTGAAAATAGTACCAGCAACCTCCTAACTCTGGCTAGAAGGGTCTTAATTGTTTTTGGAAAGGCATCCTTGGATGGCGAGGTAGGTCAGTAGATGTGCATAAAGAAGGCTTGGGAGATAGTTGGCTACTTCTTTTGTTTTTGAGTTCTGAAGTCAGATTTTGCAAAAGGTATATTTACTTTGATTGTGCCCAAGGACTAAGAAGGGGAAGAATTTGCCCACCACTATGGGGAAAAAATTTATCTAGAAACCAAAGGATCTTTCCATGATCATCTAAAAGTTCAGTCTATTTCTTCTTTTAAAAACAACAACAAAAAACTCTTGCCTTCTCTCTTGGAATTGATACTAAGCATCAATTCTAAGGCAGAATAGTGGTAAGGGCTAGGCAATGGGGGTTAAGTGACTTGTCCAGAGTCACATAGCTAGGAAATGTCTGACACTAGATTTGAACCCATGACCTTCCATCTCCAGGACTGGCTTTCTATCAACTGAGCCACCTCCCTGCCCTCAGTCTATTTTTCTGTACTATATAATAACTGAGATTATATAGGAATAAAGGAAGTGAATCCACAGTTTAGTTACTACTTTTGTATTAAAAATGACAAAAATGTCTAATATTTGTGTCATTTAAACTGCTCTTTTGGTCACCATATAACTAAATGCAGCAAAATGAATTAGTGATTGCTTAGAGAAGATATGAATTCATGACTTTACAACTAAATATTTAATTCTTTGGACTGTAGAAAGGATGTTAACTTCAGATTACACACACATACAAGCACATCATCAGTTTCCCTGATGTGCACAAGAGTAATGCTTTCCTTTTCATAGAAACAATGCATTATCATAAATGTAGAGTGGGAAATGACCTGCTCTAAATCCCCTCATTCTACAGATGATAAAAATGATATTCTAGAGAGATTAAATAACTTTCTCTAAGTCACTTAGGTTATGGAATTGGGATTTGAACCTAGATCCTCTAACTCTAAATCCAGAGTAGATGCCGCTATCCCAATCTTCCTCTGATCTAATGTTATTCCTGAGTGACTTCATTATCTTTCCTGAGAAATTAACATCAAATAATATGAACACTTAACATAAAAATACTTGCACAAGCACATGGATGTGAGAATGGTAGCTTATGGAGCACCACAGGACAGGATACAGATGCATTCGACTTGTTTCAGGGACCAAGTTAGTGAAAACACCTTACCCGGTTGGTTTCACTTTTTGAGCGGTCATTCTTCGCCCTCGCAGACTTTTCTGCCAGCTTCTTCTGCCTTTGGGGCCCTCTTCCAAAAAAGATATAATTGACAAAGGCATATTCAAGGAGGGCCAAGAATACAAAAACAAAGCAGCCCATCAGGTACATGTCGATGGCTTTCACATAAGGGATCTTGGGCAAAGTCTCTCGAAGGTGAGTGTTGATTGTTGTCATAGTCAGTACAGTTGTAATTCCTATAAGAGAAATGTGACAGTAAGTTCCTGCAGTTTTGCCACATTGAATTTCATCTTTCATATGTTAAAGAAAAAAAATTCCCCAAATAGCTCGAGTCATTTCAAATGATGGATTGGATATTATTGGGCTCATGTGTAGTAGGTGAGATTGAAATGCAATACAGCATAAAATATGTCATTTGGAGCTGCGTAGGCAGAAATATCACATTTGGAGTTGGGAAATGACATCTCTACTCTGGGGAAGATAGCACTTAGAATACTGCATACAGATCTGTGCTCTATAATAGCAGTATGTTATAATAAATGGGATAGAATTCTGAAAACAGAGATGAAAATGTTGAAGGTACTAGAGGGGAAAGTACTGCATTTGAAGAGTTGGGAGAAATGAAAATAAATGGGAGATTTCATAGAAATAACTAACAGTCTGAGTGGGAAAAACATTCAGGAAGGAGAATTGTACTATGGGACCCCTGAAAACAGACGTCAGAAAGATGTTTAACAAAGGCAAAATGAAACTTACTGATTAGTAAATGCTTGATGAATTGGATTATCATAAAATAATAGGGAGGACCAGTCAAATTTGATGAAAGCATTGGAAATATCATCCACTGAAAATTTTTGATGCACTGGATAATTCCATACAAAAATGGAAGAAGAGAACAAGCAACCTAGTATAATCTAAATTCCTGAAGGGAAGACATTTATATTTTTACTCCTCATAACATATAGTAAATGTCTTTCCCATGGCAGGTCCTCAATAAGTATCTGGAAAGTGACTTAATTTTCTTGAAACCAAATATTAAAGCATTTTCTGTACTGATTCATACTTTTGGAAAATATCTAATATTAACAGATTCATCTTAAGAATTTGTTATGTAGCATCTCACAATTATTTTACATATGTGAGTCTTATTTCTCCAAAAAAAACTATAAAGAAAGGAGACAGAGACTTGATCTTATTCATCTTTCATAGCTAGCTCATTACCAAAGAGCACCAGGTATTTTATAAACGTTCATAAAATGTTTAGAATTATAGATGAATTGATTTTTAAAGGTGGAAGGAATCTTTAAAAGAATCCAATTAAGAAACTGCCATTAATTGATTTGTCTGATGTCACAGACATGGTTAATGGACGAACCTGAACTTATTTAGATGAAATAAAATGTACTGATGAGAGGGCAGGAAAATCACTCAGTTTTTGATAATAGAATAACTCTTTTGATCTAAGAAGTCTCTGGGAAAGAGATGGCATATTATTGGGGTTTGGAGTCAAGGCAACTTAGGTTCAGATCCCATTTCTGATGCATGCTAGTTTTATGAGCATGACCAGGTAGATCATTTCATTTTATTTGCTTTAGGGAAGTTTTTTAAGTTACAGAAGACTTATGATATGGATCTGTAAAGGGAGTTCCTCCTACTGAGGAAATTATAGTTCTAGGATATTTCTCTTCCTTCCTGAAAGAATATTTTGGAGAAGAGTTTTGTTAATAAATGTGTTTCAATAGTTAGTAGTGGGATAGCTAGGTAGTATAGTGGATAGAGTGCCCACGCCTAGAGTTTTGAGGTCTTGGGTTCAAATTTGGCCTCATATACTTCTTAACTATGTGACCCTTGGTAACCCCAATTGCCTCTCTTTGTTGCTCTTCCATCTTTGAATTGATACTAAACAGAGGAAAAAGGTTAAAATTTTTAAAAAAGGATTTACTCCCTCCTTCCAACTAAGATTAATCTGGTTCAATGCAATTAATTTTCTTCTTTGGAGGGTAAGGAGGCAGCTTGAAAAGTTCTTAAATATGTGTCCTTTCAGGCTCATAATAATAAGAAGAACAATAGTATTAACAACATAACTGGTGGGGGCAGCTAGGTGTGGTGGATAAGAGTCCCGTGCCTGGAGTCAGGAAGATATCTTCTTGAGTTCAAATCTGGTCTTGGACACTTACTAATTGTGTGACCTTAGATGGGTCATTTAACCTAGTTTGTCTCAGTTTCTCCCTCTATAAAATGAGCTGGAGAAAGAAATGTCAGACCAGTCCAGTATCTTTGCTAAGAAAATCCTAAATAGTATCACAAAGTGTCAGATATGACTGAAAAGACTTAACAACAACATAACTTGAATTTATATAGAGCATGTTGTTAAATGCTTCTTCAAAACAACTCTATGAAATAGATAAAAGGGATACAACTTCAATTTTACAGATGAGGGGAAAAAAGGAATGGAAAAAATCCTCTCCTATTCTTGAATCTCAACCTTTGTCTGGACATATTTATATCTTTGTAATGCTTGTTGACAGGCACAACTGTTACATAGAGCTTATACTGAGCTAAGGGAATAAAAAATACTATAGTCACATTCCTATTAATATGTTGACCTGGGCATTGGAAAACAATTGTCATGTAAATAATCTGGAAGAAAGATCAAAGATCATAGGGCCAGGACAGTAAACCTGTCCACTACCTACACTAGTGAGGCTCAAGAAGTAGATAAAACACCCCTGCCAAGAGTTACCAACATGTGGAAGGGATTTGGCAAAATTGGGACATTAATGCATTGCTGGTGGAGTTGTGAATTGATCCAACCATTCTGAATGGCAATTTGGAACTAGGCCCAAAGGGCACTAAAAGAGTGTCTGATAGCACTGCTGGGCTTGTACCCCAAAGAGATAATAAGGAAAAAGACATGTACAAGAATATTCATAGCTGTGCTCTTTGTGGTGGTCAAAAATTGGAAAATGAGGGGATGCCCTTCAATTGGGGAATGGCTGAACAAATTGTGGTATATGTTGGTGATGGAATACTATTGTGCTGAAAGGAATAATGAAACTGGAGGAATCCCATGTGAACTGAAATGAACTCCAGGAAGTGATGCAGAGTGAAAGGAACAGAACCAGGAGAACATTGTACACAGAGACTGATACACTGTGGCACAATCAAATGTAATGGACTTCTCCATTAGTGGCAATGTAGTGATACAGGACAATTCTGAAGGACTTATGAGAAAGAACTGTGGGAGTAGAAACACAGAAGAAAAACAACAGCTTGATTATGTAGGTAGATGGGGATACTATTGGGGATGTAGACTCTAAGTGATCACCCTAATACAAATATCAACAACATGGAAATGGGTCTTGATCCTATGCAAAACCAAGTGGAATTATTCATTGCCTTGGGGGGGTGGGGAAGAAGAGGAGGAAAAGAACATAAATCATGTGACCATGGGAAAATATTCTAAATTAATTAATTAAATAAACATTTTTAATTAAAAAGAAGTTACCAACCCATAATTCCTCTTCCTCACTATGGAATGCCTTTCAAGTCATCAAGGAAGTGTGAAAAGGAAAGCTCAGTATTTGAAAGAAAACAAAGCATTTTCTATTTCTTAGTACATCAAGGTAATCAATTATTTGTTCAGAGATGGCAAGGATCATCATTATCTCTTTTTCACATATTAGGATAGTAAAGTCATTGAACCAAGTCCTCCTATGGAGTCATTTGTAGATGGTGGAAAGGAGCCTATGCTTCCTACTTCAAAGTTAGAGTCTTTATTGCTTTGCCTTCTGTATCATTACTAAAAAAAAGAAATGAATTAAAGAATACAGAAAAATAATTCTAGGCCCAATTGGTAAAACTACTGCTGGTAGAGTTTGTGAAGAACTTGGACTTTACTGGATTTTAAATTAAATCTTACTCCAATGTCTCATTGTGTTGTGGAATGGACCTTAGGTTTTCCAAGGCTAAGACACTGGATGGCAAACTGGAAGGTTACCACGAAGTAAAGAAGGTTTCAAGTACAGACTCAGTCTTGGTCTATTGGTTTGTTGTCCAAGGACCAGTCTGCCTAAGTTTAGAATTACTGTTCACTAAGTCAGTCATAAGGGTGTACATTTTGGGGGGGGGGACAGAATAACTCCCAAATATCAGTTGCATAGTAAATAACATACAGTCAGGAAGACCTGGGAATTAACTTTACCTTAGCTACTCACTAAGCTAAGTGATCTTAGACAATTTTCCCAATTCTATCTCAGTTTCCTCACCTGTAAAATGGGACAACTAATATCATAGTACTTAACCTCTCTGGGTTGTTGTGAGGCTTATATGAAATTATGTAATTAAAGTGATTTGCAAACTTTAAAATACTCCATGAATGTTTGTTGTTGATATTAATAAATCATGAATGATTATAATCTATATGGATGGAGGAAATACTTGTATCAGTCATAGATCCTTAAAGTATGCACATCTACCTTTTTATCTGAGAATTTCTTTGGAATATTTCACATAATACATAAGTGAAGCAATATACAAAAGCTAAAATTGTTACAAGAACATAAGATGGTAGCATTATTGTTATTGAAGTCAGTGGACACAGTGGACTGAGGCCTGAACCTGCAATCAGGACAAACTGATTTCCAATATGTTTTGGAAATTTAATAAGCTGATTGGGTAAATTACTTAACCTCTCTCTGCCTCAGTTCTTCATCTGTAAGATGGGGATAATAACAGCACCTACCTTCCAGGGTTGTTAGGAGGATCAAATGAGATATTATTTGTAAAGTGCTTTGTGCAATATTAAAGTATTCTATGTTATACATTCTATCTATAATATAATTATACTATTACATAGGCATAAACACGTCATTTCTAGTGAAAAGCTTTATTTAACATTCAGCTTACTCTACAACTCTTTCTTTTTTAAAATTCTTACCTTTTGTCTTAGAAATGATGCTAAGTATTGTTCTCAAGGCATAAGAGCAATAAGGGCTAGGAAATTGGGAGATAAGTGAATTGCCCAGAGTCACACAGCTAGGAAGTGTCTGAGGCTAGATTTGAACCCAGGATCTCCCATCTACAAGCTTGGCTCTATCCACTGAGCAATCTAGCTGCCACTTTTTTTCTGCAGAATTATTATTTTACCATATGTACTTTCTCCCCTCAATAATCATGTTTTAAGTCAATCCTTACCTTTTCTCCCTTTTAAACTCAATCACTTGTTACAGATTACATTTCTAGGCACTGATAGAATTTAAGAGCAGTGCTTCTATTAGATCAGTACCTTGGCCATTGGCTCACATTGCCTCTGATCAGAAAGGTTAACGCATTTCCCCCAGTTTCACATGAAATTTGATCTTAGAACTGTCCTTTCTTTTCAGAAAATACTTTTTAAGCTACTATTACTTCCCTCTCCTGGCAAAATACTAGATTGAGTCATTTAACAACTTGTCTTTGCCTCTAATATCTAAGTATCCAAGCAAAAACTATAATAAAAAGTGATGATTGTTGGACTATAGTTTTCATGTTCTTGTACATTTACAAGGCAATTAAATTCTTTTATAAATTGTTAACCCCAGTTGGAATTGATTCCAAATGAATTGTGACTTGGACTGAAGTTAAATGAAATATAATGCTGTTGAAATTTGAAATGCTGTCTCTGAAAAAGAGCATATTGCACTGGTGATTATGGACTAAAACTATAATTTACTAGTAGCAGTTAGCTAAAATAGATTCATCTTAATATTCTTCCTAAAATCTGGCCTAAAATGGATTATTGAAAATTCCTGATTCCCTTCAAAATTTTGAGATGAATATTGTTCATTGATCCTTTGGCATTCCTATATTGAAATTTGTATCACCATATGCAACTTTCATGTTTGTATCTGGATGAGGAAAGAAAGATAAAAAAGAAAGAAACAAAAAAAAGAAAAAGAGAAAGAAAAGAAGAGAGAAAGAAAAAAACAAGAGAAGAAAGAATAAGAGAGAAAGAGAAAGACAGAGAATGAAAGATTAGCTCATTTAGCCACAAGGTGACTTTCTAGAAATCTCAACTTTCTGAAATAGAGAAATGATTCCAGAACTACAGTTTAGATTCTCTTTCTCTCTCTGTCTCTCTGTCTCTCTCTGTCTTTCTCTCTGTTTCTGTCTCTGTCTCTGACTCTGTCTGTCTCTGTCTCTGTCTCTGTCTCTCTCTCTCTGTCTCTGTCTCTCTGTCTCTGTCTCTGTCTCTGTCTCTGTCTCTGTCTCTCTCTCTCTCTCTCTCTGTCTCTCTCTCTCAATGGACTTCTCAGATCTAATCCACTTCCAAGTTTTGATCATACTTAATGCCAAAGGCCCAGGTTTTTTAACCTGGAATTAATAAATTTGGTGTTATTGCCCTTAAAAAATACATTTTGGAGTTATAATGAACTGGGTTGAAATCTGACCTCAGATACTTCCTAGTTGTATGACCATGGGGATGTCAATTAACCACAATTGCCTAGCCTTTATGGCTCTTCTGACTTGGAACCAATATCATTTCTAAGATAGGAAATAAGAGTTTTAGGAAAAAAAGAGAAAAGTTGTAGACTAATTAAACATAATAAAATTATATTATAGATAGCATGTAAAATATGGAGTGCTTTAAAGTTTGCAAAGCACTTTACAAATATCTCATTTGCTCCTCTCAACTAAATATTTATTTTATAGATACTTATAGATATATAAATCTAGAGCGCTATATGTAACTGTATTTCTATATAACTGATTTTCTTTGTAATTGTATACCATATTGCTAAAGGGGTCGATGACAAGAACCAGTAACATGAGAGGTAAGAATCTTTGCCATGGGAGACCAAGTGCTTTGTGCTTTTCCTAAATGACTATAAAATAAAGCAGCATATTAAAAGCAGTGAATCACATTGACAGCTACAGGAAATGATAGCAACTAGGGACAATAGAGAAGAGCTAGAGAAATGATCAAAGGAAAGTGATTAGGATGAATCATTGTGGAGGCAAATAGCTTATATTCCTGGAGGTAAAAACCTGGAAGACCTGCCTTCAGCATCCAGTAATCATTTGTCTCTACCATGGAAGTGAATCTTCTGTAAAAACCTAGGCTTGAGTCCTAGATGATACTTTATTAATCCAGCAAGCTACAGTTGCATTATCAACCACAGCCTTTCTTTAACCTGTTGCAATCAATGTTTTCCATACTTGGGACACATGGATTTTGTTTCTCCTTCCTTCAGAGGAGTTTAAAAACTGTTCAAAGATACTCTTTTAGCAGAAAACTGAATTTAATGTGCTCTACCAGCAGAACAGCAGAACCTGCAGTACTTCCATATCCTCTGGGCAGAAATCCCTTATTCTCTCCTACCTTAATAAAGTAGGGAAGGATGGGAAGGAAAGAAACATGTTCTTTCTAAGTGCATTACACTATGTTAAGTGTGTTACAAAATCTCACTTTATTCTCATGACAATAATTTGGTTTTTCAGCCATTTTTTGGTTGTGTCTGACTCTGTGACTCCATTTGGATTTTTCTTGGCAAAAATACTGCGATGTTTGTGCAAGGTTTGTGCAATTCATTTTACAGAAAAGGAAAATGAGGCAAAAAGTACTAGGTATTTTGTCTAGTCACAAAGCTAGTAAATGTCTGAGGCCAGATTTCAGCTCAGGAACATGATTCCTCCTTACTGCAGACGCTGAGCTCAATCCACTCTACTACCTTACTGCCCTAGGTACAAGGGGGCTAATGATGATGATGATGATGATATTTATATAATTCTTGCTATGTAGCAGACACGGGGTTTTACCAATTTTATTTCCTTTGATCCTTACAACAACAACAAGCCCTGAGAGGTAAGTATTATTATCATCCCCATTTTATAGCTCAGGAACCTGAGGTAGACAAAGAAAGGTTAAGTGAGTTGGCCAGAGTAAATAGCTAATTTACTTGATTTGATCTCAAGTCTTCCTGACTCCAGACTCAGCATGCTATTCATTGAGCCCTCTAGCTAACTCTCAGTTGGCTCCTTGAGCCTGGATTGGGAGTCTTTGGACAACTGTAAAACTCTCTTGGTCCCTGAATTGATCTCCCGAGTCCTGAGAGAGAGGGAAGGGAAGGAGGAAGGAGGAGGAAAGTGAAAGGGAGGAAAACTTTCATGTAAGTCTTCTTTGTTTTTCCAAATCAGACCTGTAATTGCATGAATGTAGGGAATTCCCAGCAAAGAAATTTCCTTCACCAAAGTAGATCTTCATTTGTATCTAAGTGACTCAGTGGGTAGCATGGGCCCGGAATCAGGAAGGCTTGTCTTCCTGAATTCAAATCTGGCCTCAGACACTTAAAAGCTGTGTGACTCTTGGAAGGTTACTTAACCCTGTTTGCCTCAGTTTCCTCATATGTAAAATGAGATGGAGAAGGGAATGGCAAACCATTCTAGAGACTCTGCCAGGAAAACCTACAATGGAGCCATGAAGAGTCAGACATGACAGCCTCAAAGAATCATATAGAGTAGAATGATTGCCCAAGGTCACATAGGAAAGGTATATCAAAGGAGGGACTTGAATCCAGGTCATCCTGACTCAAACATCTATTCAGTATGCCAGACTACAACTCGTATGCCAAATTGCTCAAATATATTTTAATAGTGGGCAGTGAACTGTTTCTCTTCAATTAACTGAATAAGTAGTATAAATAACTATATTTTTTTGGACTGTGTTCCCTAAAGAGAGGGGAAAGAATGAGATAATTGTTCTAAGACTGCATTCCAGTCCTGAGTGTCTCTGAAATAAATACTTCAAAAGCCATTTCATCAATGTCTTTTTCTATTAAGCTTTGCAATAAGTTGTATATCTAAATTATAACAGGATTATTTTATATTCCATCAGTTAGACATAATTCTATTTTATATTTCTCTCAAATATCTAAGAAAATGTTATAAAATAAAAATTCTGATTTATATTTTCTATAAAGTAACAGTGACCAAAAAAGCAGAATAACTGCTGAACTAGAGAGCAGTACTAAGAATTAAATGGTGTTTTATAATGCTCATTAAATTGCATAATTCCAATTACATTACTATAATATTTAATCATTTTACTTTAAAAATATGTAGAAACAATCGGGTCTTCTTACTGGGTGGAAGGATCCCTTTAAACAGGAAATACTTCCAACCCTAATAAAAACTGGTAAAAATTATTTAATGATGAAAATATTCTGGAAGCATATTTTCCTTATCATGGCTGTGAAGATTCCTATTTAAACCTCTTTAATTAAATTACCACATCAAGAGAATCATGTGTGAGGTTTTTGATTGAAGATAAAACAGAATTATGTCCACAAAGCTAGTGTCATGATGTCAAAAAGCTGAAACTGAACTGCAGTCTCTGAAATCACTCAATCCTATAATGAAATATTTAGTTAAATTTTAATGCTATTTTTAAAAATCACATACCGAGGGCAACTCTTGCTGCTGATGCATCATAATTAATCCAGAATGACACCCATGATAAAATTGTAATCAGTATGGAGGGCATGTAGGTCTGAAGAATGAAGTATCCAATATTTCTCTTCAACCTAAAGCTCAGCGAAAGTCGTGGATAGGCACCTATGAAAAACACAAAAATGTTATTTATAACAAAAAAAAAAAGAAGAGATTTTGCCAGACAGAATCATTTGCCTTTGTTGCCATGGAGACTAAAACATGTCTTTGATGAGCCACAGGGACTTTGGAATACTCCACAACCATACAATTTATTTCTGTCTGGCAAATGGTATTTACAGGGAACCCAGAGTGTCTTGAGAGAAAAACACTGTTATGTAGTCTATTTTTAATGTAATAATGAGGAAATGCTACCAAGACTAACTGAGAAATATCCCTCTGGAAAACCTTTTTCCCCTTTCTTTTTCCTTTTCTTTCTTCCTTTGCTTTCTTTCTTTTTTTCTTTTTTTTTTTTTGAAAAGCTTTTAACAGAAGGCTGAAAAAGAAAGCCAAATGTCTTATTTATCCTTTTAATTAATGGCTGTTCTTCTACTTCTTCATTGTCTGAAGATAGATTTGGCCCAGAGCTGCCCCAAGCCAAATAGTTTTTTTGCTACCGCCCACACACACCAGGCTCAAACCCAGCTGTACAAAAGTAACTAGGATGGGGGCACTTACCAAAGGTACAAAGATCTTACAGTTTTGTCTGTGTAAAACTCGAAAAATTGGAATGTTGGAAGATGGGAGATACCTAAGACTAGTAAAATATGTCCTTTAATCTCACAATTAGATGCTGTTTCCTTGACAGATTAAAGCATTGACTCCATTAGCTTTGTTGTTTCTCAACATTTATAAATTTGTGTGCATGTATTTCTGTATCTATATATAAAAAACTGTTCTCTCTTTTTATACTTTATATGTTGAAAGGCATTGCCTCACAATACATAATATATATACTTGACAATTTTTTTTTTTTATTCAACTGGCCATAACTTCTTTGGACCCATTCTGTAAGTCAAAAGCATCAGATAAGAATTCCTTCCAGTTCTTTCCCCTATTCTCATTTTTTTTCTCTCCTTTATGCTTGTCTCTTTCCTTCCTGTCCAAGGAGGATTGTCTCTTCTTTGCAACACCATCTTTCTACCTGTGCTCTTAATCATACTCCCTCCTGTCTCCTCTGGGAAGGTAATCCATCAATTAACTCCCCAAAGCTTTTCACCTTATGCCACTTTCAATAGTCTTACCCTTGCCCTACAATTAAGTTCAGAATAGTTAGATCCTAAAAGAACATTCCCTCATAAATCTTCTTTTAACCCTCCCTAAGCTATCAGCTTGTCATTTAACTCTTCGCTATCTTAAGCTTCTTAAAAGAGTAGTCTGCATTTGCTGTTAGTTTCCTCAAAACCTTTTCTATACTTGTTGGCATCCATGACACTTGTGCAATGAATTGATAAGGAATTATCAAGGCCCTGCATTGTGTTACACCTTTTTCTGGATTCATTCTCTTTACTTTGATTGTGATTTCTCATACCCCTCTTTCACCTTTTCTCTATATGTAGTCATTTCATGAGAATTTTTCCTTAACCCATTTCACTTTATATGCTTCCTTAGCTTCAGATATTCTCAAATTTTCTCATTTATAAAGAGTGAGAATTTGACCAGACCAAACTTTCTTAACCTTTTCCTCTTCTATGGGACCCTTTGGCAATCTAGTGATAGATCTCTTTGCAGAATGTTGTTCAGTGCATAAAGTAAAATAATTTGGATATAAAGGAAACCAATTGTCTTAAAATAGTTATCAAAATCTTGAAAAAGCAACTCCACAGAAGCCAGGTTGAGAACTATTGGAATAAACTATCTTTATAGTCCCTTCCATCTCAAATCTGATCCTTCCAGATTCTTTTGTTCACTTTTCTGTAAGTAGTTTCCAAATATCCACCATTGAACAGAACATTTTTCCCAAACTCTAGTCAGACTGCTTAATTTACACTACCAGAACTAAGCTGGTAAGTATTAAACAACTGGCTACATCATATATTTCAAGTTAAATCTGAATTGTTGATATTTTCTCAATAACTTTTCTTTCCTTTAAAAAAACTCTTACCATCTGTCGTAAAATCAATACTAAGTATTGGTTCCAAAGCAGAAGAGTGGTAAGGGCTAGGCAATGGGAGTTAAGTGACTTGCCTAGGTTCTCAGAACAAGGAAGTATCTGAGTCTAGATTTGAATCCAGGACTTCTTGTTTCCAATCCTGGATCTCTTTATTCGTTGGGTCACCTAGCTGTCCCTCAATCCTTTTTTTTTTTTTTAACAAAACAACAAAGCAAGCCATGATTTGTAACATTTGCAATTTTCTATATGTAAATGATTAGACTGAACATAACAACTGGCTTTCATGCCTGTTCACTGGCTCTATCCCACTTCTAGACACCTCCATCTGAATATCTGTTGGACCAACTAAATGTGCAGAAATTTAAGCTCTTTGTGTTCTCTAGAATCAAGCTCTCTTTCTGATTTCCCATGAAAAATCAATAATACTGCTAATTTTTGAATTCTTCCTTTTTCTGCTCATCATAATCTAGATTTTGGAAGTTCTATTTCCAACATGTTTCTCATATCCATATCTCTCTTTAAAATACTATTGCTATCAACCAAGTTTAGGCTCCTATTCCTTCTCATCAGTATAAAATAAACTCCTGAATGGTCTCCTTACACCTTACCTCTCTCTCCTCTGATCCTTACTGCATCCCATTACCAAATTAATTTCTCTAAAGCAGAACTTGAATCATGCCATTCACCTGTGACCTTTATTTATTGTTCTTCCCCACATACCAAATAGAATCCAAATTCCTGTGTCAGATGATCAAAGTTCTTTATTATCTGATCTCAACTCACCAGAAAGAGTTGTTTTTCATTCTTCCCTATTTATGCCTTACAATAGGGTAAGGCTATATGCTTTTTCCTGAACATGTATCTCATTTTTCTACAATTAAACTATTGTTTAAGCTATTTCCTCTGGCCCTGAGATGACTTTCTACCACTAAATCTTCACAACAAATTCTTAACCCATCAAAGACTACCTCAAATGTCAACTTCTCTATCATCCCAATTGGATGTAATATTTAACCTTATCTGAAGTCTAATAACAATATTCTTTTCATAGTTTTCTTTTAAAACTATAGTGGAAATATTGTTGAATGTGGGGTCAGAAGGAGCAGGATTGACTTCTGCCATGGTCATTTTACTGAGTATGAGCATGAATAAGTAATTTAATTTCTTTAATCTACAGTTTTCTCATTTGAAAAATTTATATAATACTATATGCATGAAATGTCTCTTGCAGATGAGAGAACCAAATCAGATGCATTGCTTAATGCCTGGGATATTAAATCAGAATGATGGTTGGTCTGGTTTCCACAAATTTCTCCCCATTCTAGTCTGTTTTTCACTCTGTTAATAAATGATTTCCTAAAGTACAAGTATGATCATATCATACACATAGACCTTCCTCTTAATAAAATCTAGGGACTCACTTCTAGGATCAAATATAAATTTTTATATTTAGTTTTCAAACACCTTCATAACCTGTTCTCTGTCCCCCCCATCAAGTTAGTCTTCTTACATTTTATAAATCCCTGCTCTCAGCATCCTGTGCCCCATCATCTACTTTAATCCACTCCACTGACAAGATACTCCACCTGTTGGCTCTGAGCATTTTCAGTGGTTGTCTTCTATGCAAGGAATGCTTACTCTCTTCATCTCCTTTTTCTTCTGGATTCTGCAGTTTTCTTTAAATCCCACCTTCTTCAAGAAACTTTTACCTGCCCTCCTTAATTTTGGTTAAGTCTTCTCTCCTCTGTTAATTATCTTTAAGTTATCTTATGTATTTATTGTTTGTATATAGCTTTTTGCTTTTATTTCTTCCATTAGGCTGTGAGCTCCTTGAGGGTAGACTGTCTATGGCCTTTCTTTATATATCTCCAGTGCTTAGCACAGTTCCTGGCACATAGTAGGTGCTTAATGTTTATTGACAGATATTTACAAGGCCCATTGTCAGCCTAAAACACTAAATATAAATATAAGTTAGTATTATCATATTCTGCCTTGTTTCTTATTTATTATTGTTCTTTTCCTGCATTCTCTTCTGTTATGAAATACTTGAATAGAGAAATTAGGTCTTATTTATCTTTTTATCTAACCTCATCCCTCAAGTGATTAGCACATCAACTTACATATCCTAGGAGTCCAAATTACATCTGATGAATAAATATCATTTGATATCATATACTTATGAGATGAGACCATGTTTAGTGGCTTTTTCCTCAAATTTCCTTTTTCTTTATCCTCAATGATTTTCATTGGGATTTAGATTATAAGCTTCTAGAAGGGGATGAATGCTGTAAACTTCTTTTATAGCCAAAAAATGCTCCAGTTTTTCATAGGCTAAATAAGCCATCAGTCTTAGAATATTTTTTTAAAAAAGCTTCTTATGGGAAATATTCTGGTAGGGTCAACACCTTCATATTAGGGTCTGTATCCTTAATTTTTTATAGTGACTTCCTACCCCAGCTTCATACTTAATGGTATATAAAGCAGACCATTAATACATAAATAATTAAATTTACTATTAATTATTTAATAAGTTAATTAAATCTATATAATAAATTTGTGTTTCATGAAATGTCTACTTGTTAATAAATGATCAATACTGTTTTCTTGCAATGATAAGTGCTATTGATAAATAGGGGAGAGAGTTCCCATAATTATATACCCTCAAAGTATGCAGGTGGCACAGTGGGTAGAATGATGGGCCTGGAGTAAGTCCTGAGTTAAAATTTGCCTCAGACAGTAGCTATGTTATCCTTGGCAAATCACATAACTTGTATTTACCTCAGTTATACTGACTGTAAAATGGGAATTATAATAATATCTATAGGGCAGCTAGTGGCACAGTGGATAGATTGCCTGGAGTCAGAAAGATTCCTCTTCATGAGTTCAAATCAGACCTCAGATACTCATTAGTGTGTCCCTAGACAAATCATTCAATCCTGTTTGCCTCGGTTTTCTCATCTATAAAATGATCTGGAGAAGGTAATGGCAAATCACTCCAGTATTTTTACAAGAAAACCCCAAATAGGGTCACAAAGAATAGGATATGATTGAAAATAACTAATTCGGGGTTTCTGTGAAAATCAAATGAAATATTTATAGAATGTGTTTACCTTGGTGCATGGCTGATTCTCTTCAAAGATAGAAGGGACTTAAGGTCTTCTTGTCCAACCTATATGTTACCTAGCATGTCCTCTACACAATTCTTGAAAAGTTGTCATTCTTAGCTTCACATGAAGACCACCAGTAAGATGAAACCACCATGTCTTGACATCTTCCTACAATTTCTGGATTGCTCTGAGAATCTTTTTTAAACTTTTCTATCAAGACATATATATATATTTTTTGGGGGGGAGAGATTCACGAATTACTCCTAGATTTGCCCTCTGAGTCTTTCTTCCCCATAATGACCTATCAAATACTTGGCTGATCTCATTTACTATTCCCATAAATTTTCTATTATCTCTGCTTCCTTCAGTTATATCTTCATTTGACATGATCTCCTGTTCTCACATCATCCTATTTTTTGGCCCTTTTCTCAATCTATTCCAATTTGTCAATAACATTACTAAAAGTTGGCATACAGAAGTGAATACAGTACTCCAGCTTGGAGTACCTTAACACAGTGGAGAACAGCTGAATTGTCATCTTCCTTGTCTGGACATCATGTTCCCATTAATGCATTTGAAGATCAAGGTAGGTTCTTTGTGAGGTCACACTTTGGTTGACTACTGTTGTAAGGGATTTTAGCAGGAGAAAGCTGAAACCAGGAGATGCTATCAGCCAACAATCTGGAACTCCACTCAGGAGCTGAGAGTCAGTTCAGACTGACAGCTGGCTCTCTGGGAAGGAGACAGGGCGTGAGTAGAGTTGGCTCTCTCTGAAGAAGAAGACGAAGCTGCCAGGAGACTGAACTTTCCTTCAATCAATCCATCTTGAGGGTGTGGTAGAGCGAGTTACATTACACCGGTGGACAGTGTGTGTATTAAATCATCATTCCCCTCCTGATCCTCTGTGGTCCTGCAGTGCTACTCTTCCTACTGGGACTTCTGCTAGGCCCAAAGAGGACTTCAGTTGCATGAGATTTACTTTGGCCCTTGTTCTTGCTCCTACTAACCCCTCCCTAACCTTAAATAGTAATTAAGGAGTTAGTTTAGAATATGGAAAGTTGTTAGGGTTAGGGTTTTAGTCTCTGATTTGGGTGTAAAATTAAATATTCCCTGATTCCTTTCCCTTCTTCCTTTACATAATTTTAATTTTAAATTAATAAGTTTACATAAATCTGTCATTTTGTTATATATTTATAGTTTTGAACCCTTATTCTATCCACCTATTTCACTGCTGAGTTTATTATCTATGGAAAGCATTCACATTTGAGCGAGCATTTTGGATCTTGTGCTATTTAGCAATGATTCCCATTTCAAAATTATCTTGATCCCTAGAAATTCTCTAGGCCAATTAGGATCGGAGGTACCAAAAGTGATGAGAATTTTTTAAAAATTACAACACTGTCCGAAAATGTCATAGAAGTGAAGCTGTATATCAGTGGTTATGTGCGTAAGTTTCAGTGTCCTTCAAGTGTTTTCCCTGAGCCTTCCTCTGGATATCCTGTGACAGCCTTTCTAAGGTAATCTATGGTAAAAATGTTTAAGGTTATTTCTAAGGTAAAAATGAGTAGATAAAAACCTAAATATGACAATAACTGCCCATTTAAGCATAGGTATAACATTATTTTCAAATTAAAAACAGTTTAGGATATAGAGAAACAGAATACTATTGAGGAAAAAGATTGACCTTGGTGTTAGAAGACTCAGGCTTGAGTTTAACTTAAGCAAGTTTAGTTGCATGATTTCAGAATGCTACTTACTCTCCCTGGTCTCAGTTTCCCCATCTGCAAAATGCACATGACACCACTTAAATTGCCTACCTCCCAAAGATTTTACAAGAAGAGTGCTTTGCAATTTTCAAATTCTAAACAAATGAGAGTTATCATTAACTACACAAAAAATAGTCTAGAGCATAGAGCAGCATTGCATCCTAGAAGTACTGTCAGGTCAGAATGCATTAATGCAGGAATCCCACAACCACACGGAAAACCTAGCAAAGTTTCCGTTGGCAGAAGTTAATGCTCTCTGAGATGCGTTAAGGCTGATACTGTGAAATTGATACTGCAGTGCATTAGTGCATTAAGGCCTGTTTTAAAATGTCAAGAGAAATGTGCAGAAGCTCTAATGTAAGTGTGCCAATGCAGATATTTGATGATGCCAGGGCAGATGCTGAACCATGGTAATAGACTCAAAATTCTGGACACATTCCTAGGTTTTTCTGTTAAGCCAAAATAGAAGTATCTGCCACCAGACCTGCTTCCAATCCATCCCTTGCAGCCATCATTGAGGGGAGAAACCATCATGGAGGAACCCACTCTTCTCATCACCACCAGCAATAACTGCTGACCAAATGTCACCAATAGGGAGATAGTCACAAGAGCCCGAGGAGTGGGAGCTGTCCTCAGAACACCAGTCCTTCTTCTAGCCCAGACTCTACAGTCATTATTTGGGAAGCAATTCATATGGAGAACAGGACAGCCATCATCTTCAAATGCCAACCAGCTCTAAATGAAAATCACTCACAGGGAATGGCAGCAGTATAAGGCAAGTCAAACCATTACTACCATATTGCTAGCCATCTCCCTTTGTGCTCTGTTAAAGACAACCTACTACCTTGAATAAAAGAACTCTGGGAATAGTAATGCTCCCAGCCAGTGTCCACAGCCATCATCCAGGGAAGCAAACCTTGTGGTGATACAGACTGACAACTGGTCCAGTAGGTGCCAGAAAATAAAATTCTTATGACCATAGTCCTTGGTACTGTCAAAAAATTCAATATCAGAAACTGATAATATTTTATCACTGAGGATGACATTCAAGAGAAACATAACCATCTACTTTGCTACCATATAAGAAAATTTTTTTTCATGTCATCTTCTGAATCCTTCTGTATGTCTTGTTATTAGAATGTGAGCTTCTTGAGAACAGGGACTGTCTTCCAGCACTTCCAATAGGAATTTGCTCATATTAAGCACTGAATAAATTAATTTATTCATTCATCTAATTAATCATTCATCACTCTTTCCATATAGCAGCGCAATACACAGCGTTCTTCCTTCTTCCATATTAGAAGGAATAGATTAGAAACTGGGAAAGGTGGGTTCTTTTTCTGGCTTTCCTACTATCTGTGTTACTTTCAGAAAGAGACCTGATTTCTCTGGGTTTTCTAAATTGTCAAGTAAAAGGGTGAGACTAGATAAAGTGTCCTTAAACTGGGTCAGTGGATAGATTAGCTTGCTAGGGGTGGGAAACATTCATAACAGCTAACTGAGGTTTAGCATTTCTTTCAATTATGAATTAAAAAAAATTCACACAGAAAAGGAAGGGATCCATAGGTTCCATCAGAAAGCCAGAAGAGTCTATGACACAAAAAAGGTTCAGAACTCCTGGACTAAATGGTCTAAAGTGGCACATCATTGCTCTAGGACTCTCATCTACATAGACATCTAATTTATATGGCTAACACGCCCTCCCCCCAAAAATGTATCTGCAATTCTGTTTGAATTAAAGTTTATAAAACTTAATAGCACTAAAATGAAAAGGGAATATCTTAGGCAGATCTAGATGTATCAGATGGAAATTCCAGAGAGGCAGATTTCATTTTCAGTGAAAGGATGCACTACTTACTGTAACTCTTCAAAAGTGTCTCCTAAATTGGAATGGGCTGCCTTGGGGAACCTTTACTTCTGGAGGCTGTCAGAGATGTCATAGACAACATTCTTTCTCTTATTTGATTGGGTTTAGATCATTTCTTGAGATCTCTTTCAATTCTGAGAATCTGTGACTCTACAAATTGAACAGCAACTCTATAGCTCCTTATCCAAAGGTGCTTGAAATATTTCTCTTTTTTAACTCTACACTATATTAGCCATGAGTTTAGGAAGTAAGAAATTTTTAAATAAAGGCATACTATTCATTGATCTACAATTATTTAATAAATGTCTGTTGTGTTTTAGCACTTTCCTAGATACTTGGAATATGAAGTAAAAATTAAACTTTACCTTCAGGAACTCTAAATTCTATTAGTATTTTTACATGTAAGTAAGTATTGATTTTCAAAGTAATTTCACTAGGAGTGTTTGCATATATTTTAGTAATGTCACTACTGATTATATATCACGTTTGGAAGTATCTTCATAGCTAGCTTAGGAGTCATAGTGAAATAATGTCATTATTTTATAAGGACTTTGTTTTAAAACACCGAAAACAAAGCCAACCCAACCCAAACCAAACCAATATTAATCACATCAATTATCCCTCTTGTTCACCTCTTTTGCCTCAGAATAATTTTTTTATTTTTTGCAAGAATCAAATATATCCCACAAAGATATGGGTTATTCACCATTAAAGTTTTTTTTTTTTTAGAAAGGTTCTCAATGCAATCCGAAAAGAGGAGTCAGGTTCTGCTTGCTATGGAGATGAAGTAGTCATAGATCAAGAAGAATCTAGCTTCCCCTTGGTACCCAGCAAAGAGATTTTGAGCCTGAAAGGTGTCGCCTAAAAAAAGGACTTCAGGGACATGTGACAACTGAGCTACTTTATGGACCTGAATGTGAGCTGTCTCTTTGTAAAGGCTAGACACCTGAGCTGCTGTTAACCCAAAGCACAGAAATTTGCTTCTGCTGAGGGGGGAAGCTGAGCTATATAACCTAAAAAGTCCCTTTCTAACTCTTAAATTCTCAAGGTCCCTAAGGATTACCAAGACTAAAAACATTTGTTTTCTGAAGAAGATAAATTAAGTTACATGTCTATAGTTCTAATGAACATCACTCTTCTACTAAAGCATGCCTTAGAAGAAAAGTAGGTTTTAAGGAGTACAAGTTACAAAACCATTAAGGCATCTATGTCTCTTATTGATTTCGCTGAAAATCAGAGCTGGAAGGAATTTGCAAATTAGATCCTAGAGAATTGCCAGAGCTTATATTAAATATAGGCAATGCTTATTATATTTCAATTTATAGAAAATAGCATTTTGAATTTCTCGTTGACATAGCAGATAAAAATAAATGTGAATGCTGATCTCTGAAAGATAGTAATTTAACATAGTAAATGGAATTATTCATTATCATTCATCACTTATTCCCTTTTTACCCTTAAAATCTTAAAGAAGAATTTTAAAATAAATTCACAAGGCACTCTTTTTCCAACATATGCCAATATGTCCACTGAAAGAAAAGAAAAACAAAATAAATATGCAAAACAATATTTCTGCAATCAGTTTAGTCCATCCTACTTATAAAAGAAGCTGAGTATCTTAGCACTCACTTTTATTTTGGCTTCTCTAGGTACATAACTGCTTCTGTGATATTTCACATAAAATATAAATTGCTAAATTGACTAAATAAAATTAAAAATTATATAAATTGCTCTGTTTTGGTTTTAAGGCATTTTACCACCTGACCCTAAACTGCCTTTACAACTTACATATTACTTCCAGAAATATGCTAGCAAATGATGACAAAGGGATCTCAGAAAACAAAAGTATATATGTATATACATTGATATGTATGTATGGCACACTTTTAAGTTTAATCTGCATTGTTAACATTCTTCTCAATCTCTAAAGGCTAGACCATCAACAAAACAAAAGATCAAGAGCTAATTTTAAGCATTTACTGGTTTCATATATGTAAATGTTCATGTTGAAAATTTAACAATCAGGTCTGGAATCTAGTTTGATCTAGCTCCAATACATCCTTGAATTAAATTCCCTTCCAGTCATATTGGGGTGTTCTTTCATTATCTCACTCAATTCTTAAAATCTCTGTACATGTGCATGGATTTTCCCCTTTGTATCTGAAATTCACTGTTTCCTTCCCTGTGCTTTCTAGAATACCTTACTTCTTTCAAGACTCAAGTCAGGCTCTCTTTTTTCCAGGAATCCTTTCCTGATTGCCCAAACTTCTCATTTCTTCCTTCCTAATGACCTTTTATTTTATGCTGTGTATTTATTTTGCAAGAATTCTCTATATATTTAGGTAGGTACATGTCTTCTGCTCTAATAGAATGGAAACTCCTTGAAAGCAGACTGTTTCTTTTCTTTCTTTTTTATCTCCAGTGCCTAACACATGCCTGGGACATAGAAGACACTTAATAAATGCATTTGAATAATTCATATGATATAGTTAGTAATCTGAATTATTATTCTTTTTGATTGATAATTTTAATGAACTTATCAAACATTTCTTAAATATCTGTATTTTTAGAGTCCTGTACTAGATCAGATAGATGTAGTTAGAGACAGACAGACAAACAGAAAGATAGATTAGATGGATGGATGGATGGATGGATGGATAGATAGATAGAAATATATAGATTGATAGAGCTAGATAGACACGCAGATTGACAGACTGATAGATGATAGAGACCAATAAACCAATAGATAGACAGATAGACATATAAATAGACTGATAGATGATAGAGAGACAGACCAACAGACTAATAGATGATAGATAGATAGATAGATAGACAGATAGATAGACACATAGATAGATAGATAGATTAGCTTTCAATGAGTTGCTACTAATCACTCTGCAGTAGAACTATATTTATGCATATTCCTAGAGAATTCCATGCTCAGGGTTTTCTTATATACTACTAACCACGGAATATCTCTACTCAGAGCTTTTGTTGACCCTAGGATCATTTCAGAGGTACATATACTTAGATGAGAACTGAATCAGATGGAACATATGTCATGTCATCTCATGTGGTTGCTCATCCTTCTCGCTCCACTCACAGAATTTTATCTTTTTGCATTTCCCCTTTCTTTCCCTTTCCTCACTTTTAATTTCACTCTTTTCTAGATCTTCACCTCAATATTTTGCTACCTTCTGATTCTGTTCGATGTGCACAATATAATTCTCAATAAATCAGTTTAATTTGGGTTAGATAGATTATAGGAACTAAAGGATGACTATTTTAAAGTGTGATTTTCATTGTTTTTAATCTAGCAATATAATCTATTTAATTTACTTAGCTTACTTAAATTCATTTGCATGATTACATATGTTGACACAAGGACTGAGTTTACTTCTAGACTGTAAGCTCCTTAAAGGGAGCGACTACATCTCATGAGGGCTTCACATAGTTCCTATAGGCTATAGATCCTCACTAGACATCTATTGATTGATGGAGAAAGTATTTTGTCATAATGGAAAGCACTTGTACTGAAATCAGAAGACCTAGATTTAAATATTGCTTCTGAATTCTACTGTTTCTGTGATCTTGGGCAAGTCCCTTAACACATCTCAGTTTCCTCATCTGTAAATGAAGCATTCGCATAAGATGATCTCTAACGTCCCATCTGATTCTATATCTGGAGTCTACAATCCTATGATGAGAATTCTGCTGAGAATATCCTTAGAAAACTTGCTTCATGAAGAATGAATTGTAATTAGCATAAATTATTTGAATGAATATAGGGAGTTACACATCCTTCTCAACTTGTTTGTGCTTATTTGATTAAAAATTTATATTTTTATGAAAAGTGCAAGATGAACCCCTTTTTACTTTGCCCATTATAAATTATAGCAGTTTCTTAATGAATAAGGTTTTAGCCTTCATCATATGCTTTAAGGTTAAATATCAATATCCTTCAACAATTGTTAGAAAATTAACTTTTTTATTTGTCAAACTTAAATCCAAGCTCCAGTGCCTGAATACTTGTGATTTAGTCATTAATATAGTTGTAAATGCAGCAGAATTATACTGATCATTTGAACACAAAAAGTGATATCAAATCTTCATCAAGGAATTGTATGACCTGAAGAGCCACAAATTCTATCAAGTAACAAGTATGAGGAATAAAAGATGGGAAGCTTAAGTGCCTCATGGGTATCTGTACTATATAGAGGGACCTAGAAGAAGTCCTCCAGTAGGCTTTATGGATATTCACTGAGGATTTATTAAAAGCCTAAACAATAGCAAGGGATGAAAAAAACATGGGTGGATTTTTATTTCATTTAGTGGATGGGACAAAAGTGGAGATCGGAAGTATATTATGAAAAGAAATATTTATTACTTTAAATATCAAGTTAGTTGTTAGTAAAATCCAATGCACACAATAGACTCTTGAATCAAATTAAATTGTGTAGGTGAAATGTCTCTGTAAATTACAAGGTACTGTATAAATATAATGTTATCACACTGAATATTTTGTAATATCCAAAGGAGCCATTTTTTGATGGCATAGTGAACGTCATCTGCCTGCAGGAAGCTTTGTGTCAGTCATGGTTCTTCATAACTGGCCCTTGGGGCTTTTCTTGGCCAAGATACTGGAATGGTTTGCCATTTCTTTCTTCAGCTCATTTTACAGCTGAAGAACTTGGGCAAATAGAGTGAGATGATTTGCCCAGGGTCATGCAGCTAGTCTGAGGCTGGATTTGAACTCATGAAGCTGAGTCTCCCTGATTCCAAGCCCAGCTCTATCCATTGTCCCTTAACTGCCCTGGACTATAATTGTGGAATAGGTAAATTTTATCCATTTACTTGTATAGAGTCAAAATCAAAAGAGAGAAAAGAAGGCCCAGAAAACAGAGAGCCAGTTTTGGAACCAGAAAGACCCTTAACTCTTACCTGATGACTATGTGATCCTGAATGAGTTATTTACCATTTATGCGACCCAAGAAACTCTCTTATACTATATGCTAACTTGCAATGTTAAAGGTGATTTTCACATGAAGGACTCTCTACACTGAGAACATAATTGATTCAGTTAAAAAATGTGTCTGAGGCAGAATTTGAATGCAGAGCTTCCTAATACAGCCTAATATTAGATCCATTATGATCATCCCATTTAGTTTCACCATAATCGATACTTAAGGTTGTGGAGGTTGTGGGTGGGAATTAATGGTAAAGGAAGAATGGATTGGCTATTTTTGAGTTATATGAAATCATACCTGGTTACAGTCACCCTTTAAAAGAATTCACATAAATTACAACCACCTAATAAAATATTTCTGATGACACTGCACAAACTAAGAGAATTATTTCCTGAGTACACCCTAACGACCTAATGATTGCAATTTTCCAGATATTTTCCAGATAGTGGCAGGTGTCGGTTGGGACTATTTTGCAACCAGAATTCCCCTGTGCTTTCAGCACGCCTTATGCTGATCCAAGTTGGTTCATGAAACCAATTAAACTATCATTTTAATAATTGACAAATAATTTGTCCCAGTTAACCACGAAGGAATTTTATTGACTATGGAAAATAATTCATTAAAAATGTTTGAGTTTATCTCATGACCCCTGGTGTCCAGAAGACCTGCCTCTTCTATGGAGTCAGGTGAGAATACACTAATGAAAGAAGCTTGGGGAAGAGATTCATGAATAGCATAAATTAGAGTATATGAAGGAGATTGGTCCTTTTTCCTTGAATCTCAGATTGAGTATATGTGTATGGTGGGGCTTGCAGAGGAGAAGCAAAAGGTTGCTAAGGAACCTGCCAGACACATGTAGCTGGTGCCTTCTCTTTTCCTGGCCCATTTAAAATTATTTAATAAATATAATTTTAAAAAATGTTCGAGTTTACGGTTACTTAACATGTACGGTTAGAACTTCTACTGAAAAAGACAGGATACAGCAATTGTGAATTTAATTATGTTCCATCATGGAATGTCAGTCAGCTGGTATATACCAGTTCAATCTTTGCTTGCATGAGTATGACAGTCAGTATTTTCACTTCTCACACAAGGGAAACCTATTTCCCTCTTTTTCCTCTTCTGATTCTCAGTACTTTCAACAAGATTAACTGGCCCATAGCAAAGGTTTCCCTAGCCTGTCAATGTGTGGACATGAACCAAGCCTTGAATATTTCTAGAAGTAGAAGCTGATGTCCAGAGAGATGAGAAGGATGAAAGAATGCCAACTGTCAATAATATTAGAGGTAGGGTTGATTTATCAATTTAAAGAACTTTGTGAAGAAATGGAGTAGTAAATCTATTCTCTAGTAGCCTCAATTTTACAGAATCTTCCTTAAAAATTGTGTATGATTCGAGATATTTCTGAGAGACTTATGAGAAAGAACACCATTCACATTCAGAGGAAGAACTGTGGGAGCATAAACACAGAAGAAAAACAACTACTTGACCACATGGGTCGATGGGGATATGATTGGGGATCTAGACTCTAAACAATCACTTTAGTGTAAATATCAATAATATGGAAATGGACCTTGAACAATGACACATATAAAACCCAATGGAATTGTACATTGCCTGTGGGAGGAGGGGAAGGAAACAACAAGAATCATGTAATCATGGAAAATTTTTCTTAATCAACAAAAATTAAAAAAAATAAAAAAATGAAAAAATTGTGTAGCCATTGCTGAATGCTCCACAGAGAATTATATTTTAATCAATAACTTTAAAAAAAGAATAAAAAAGAAAAACAATTCACCAAAATGAATAAACATAATAAAGAAATCTGACAGTAGATGCCACATTTATATCCAAAGTTTCTCAGAGTTGCAGGATCTTTCCTTTAAAGTCTGGCTTTATTTTTACTTTAATGAACTGATTTCTCCAAACTATCTTAAGAATGCAAATCACCCTACATAAAAGCATTGTTGAATACAGAAAAAAAAAACTGTAAGCTAGAAACAGAAAATAAAAGAAAGGGCACTAATTGATATTTCATCAATTAACAGCTGAACCAAAGATGTCTAGGTATTATGGGTTAATGGTAGGGGAGGGATTGTGAGTCAGTGTGAGATGCCCTAAATAAGTGAAAATCGACTGCAGGTGGGCCTCAGCCCCATTATTCTCCCACTCAAGATCAGGACCTGCAATGATGTCACCATATATATATATATATATATATGGGGGAAACTCACCTGTGGCAAAGACAACATTCTTTGAGACCAGTCTATGTTCTACGATGGAGAACTGAGGAAGCTCAATCCTTTCCACACCTGTCACAGCATTATCCCCACCTCTCCAATAAAACTCAATGTCATCTGTTGTGTAGCCATCTACCAGGAACAAAGAAACAGTAAAAAAGAGGTACTAAGTATTTGTTAGCTCCAAATAATTTAAATAAATTAATCCAGTAATATTATTATTAGTTTTTTTTTTTTAGTTTGTCTATACAAGAGACAAGTTTTAAAAATATATTCATTTATGTGACACATTTTTCCTTTGGATTTGTTGAGTTACCATTTTTATCTGCTTTGTACTAAATCTGGGGTGAGGCAATTAACAATTAAATAGACTTAGAGTTTTCTCTGAGTGCCCTAATAGAATCTGGTATCATGGGGAAAGCACTGGATTTAGAATCACAGGATTTGAGTGTAAATTCCAGTTTGATTACTCACTGTCTTTGTGACCATGGGGAAGTCAATTCAGCTTTTAGGTCCTATTTCCCTTTATTATAAAATAAGGAGATTAGACTGGATATATCTAAAGTCCTTGACAACTCAATCTTGTGAAATCTCTGCATATTTCTGAGTTGAATGACCATTAAACATTAAGGCAGGATTTGAAACTCAGTCTTCCTGAGTACAACTAAAACATGTGCTCTCAGAGCAGTGAGGTGGCTCAATGGATTGAGAGCCAGGTGTAGAGATGGGAGGTCCTAGGTTCAAATATGGCCTCAGACACTTCCTAGCAATGTGACTCGGGGCAAGTCACTTAGTCCTAATTGTCTAGCCCTCATCACTCTTCTGACTTGGAACCAATTCACAATATTGATTCTAAGAGTGAAGAACAAAACACTGCAATTTCCTCTTTGGCCTCTTTAGCTATTAAATTTTCCTATACAGTGTGTTTCTGTGAGCATGTATTTTTATTGTTTTTTAGAAAAGTATTCCATTATGGTTTAAATGTCATTATCTTAAAATCTTTGCATTTAGAGGAACATTAAACATTATCTTGACTAATATCTCACTCAATATAGTTTTTTTGCCATAATATTTTTCACAAGATTTCCTCAGTCATCTTCAACACTTCCATTGATGGAGACCTCAACACTTTAGGAAGGGGATTATTTCTTTTTTGACCAGCACAGAGAGTTACTATGTTCTTCTTTAGATTTAGCTAAAAACTCTCTTATAATTTTGAATATGGTATCTAGACAGTATGATGTAAAGAGCACTGAACTCTAATCTGATTGCCAATTCTGACTCTACCAACTAACTAGTCATTTTGCCATTATAATTTGCTTTTTCTGAGACTCAATTTCTTCCTCTTTAAAATGAAATTAATAATTGTGTTCTTCCTACCAACAGGGCTGTTGTGAGTGGAGTACCATCAGAACCAGGTTAAAATGCATTTGGGGAATATTTAACAAAGTAAATAAAAAAGAAAAGTCAGATATAGATTAGATATTATTATTATTAGCATTTTGGGGGAGAAAAAGAATTTTCCCTCATGCAACACTTCACCATGTTTAAAAATAATATCATCTCCACTTGAATTTTTTTCTTTATGTTATACATCTGCAGAAGTTTAACTATTTCTACACTGAAAAGAAGAAAGCACCATGTTTTCAGTCAGAAAGAACCAGAACTGAGAAACTTAGGTCTAGGTCTTTCATTTGCCAGCTACATGGACTTGAACAAATAATTTCACATCTCTACTTTTATTTCATTTTTACAGTGTTTTTAGTCCATCTTTAAAGTTGAGATTATTTTTTAATATTTATGGAATTTTAAAGCAGTGTCACAATGAATAGAGCACAAGTCTAAACCAACAAAACCTATGTTCCAGTCCTATCTCTGACTGCTTACACCTTTACAAACTCGGAACACACAGTGTATGTATAACTGAGCAAAGCTGATAACCTCTCGATACTCAAGGCCAGTGATGTCAAACTCCAGTAGAAAAGAAGGTCACATAACCATACTGAAAGATCCCTGCAGACAGCATATTTACTTAGAAAACTGGGCATTAATATTATTTATGTTCTCTTGTATTTTATTTTTTTGTTAAATGCTCCCCAATTCCATTTTAATCTGGTTTGAATGTATTCAGTGTTGCAACCAACAGGCCCTTCTCTAAAAGTTCTAAATTGAGGAAAATGTGCCAAATTCCATTAGTAGGATGAATTTTCTCACATAGCCTTCTCTAGTTATTAAATTATAGAGCTAGTCTCTAAATAAGATAAGGGAAGATGGAAAACAAATGAAAACCATTTCAAACTAGAAAACACTTCATAAGTATAAGTTGTCCTTTCTGTTAATATATGACATGGTTTTGAGGTTCTTCATCATTTTGGTTCCTTTCCTCTACAAACTCCAATTTGTCAATATAATTCTGTTTTTTTGTTAGAAAAACATTGTTTACTAATGGGGACATGGGATATCCATCAACAAAGAATGGATCTTTTTGCTGTCCTCCTTCTGGAGAAAAGAGGACAAGAGAATCCTGCCTTTTGCTTATAAAGGGAACTGTGTCCTCTTTCTGATTGGCTCAACAGTTCAACCTCCCTCGACAATTATTATTAATGGATATTTCAAAAGAGGAGGTGGACTTAGGGGGCTCAACTCCTTCCTCTGTCAATAAAATTCTTAAAATAAACATAAAAGCTTTGCAGTGTAGTCAGATTCTTATATCTATTGTGGACAATAAACATTTTAAATGTAGTTTCCCACCTAATTTCTATAATCTAATCTTTTGAATATTATGTATCAATCTGTACAAATTCACTATAAAGACTATAATCTTATAGTCCTACAATTCTATAATATAGATCATAGATTTAGAGCTGGAAGGAACATTAGTAACCAGCTAGTGCAAACTCCCCCATTTTTTCAGGAAAACAAAACAAAATAACCTCAGTGGAAATGTTAAGTGACTTTCCCATGGTCACACAGGAAATCAAGTTCTACTCATTAAAATACTGTATTCCCATAATATTTCTGTAAGTCAAAATTTTATTTTTCCTAATCTATTTTATGTAGAAATGTAGATTTGTCACTCATTAAGCATATACTAAATTACATTATAAAATCACATTTCATCATACCTCAAGAAGGAATATTTTCAGGTTTAAATCAACTTAAATCAACAAATTAACAGTCTTATCTATGAATTACTCATGGGGAAAATAGCATTCTATAATGCTGATCAGCAGGCTTTAGATACACAGAGGAGAGGGTCCGTTTCTTTTGTCTATTTGAATGTACCTATTGCCCCTCTCATATAGGTAATCCAAAACAACTTATAAAGTTTTCGAATGATCCTCAAGTTGGAACATATTACTATTGTACAGAAAAGAAAAAAAAAGCCTTGAGTTCCTAATGTTAATTTTTTCCCCCATCTAAGTCCCAGGAGGACCCAAAAGAAGGTGATTCATGCATGTTACAGCATTTTGTAAGCAAATTGCTTTGTTTGCTCTCATCAAACTGAATGGATTAAGATCTGGAGCATTAGCTTTCTTATGTTTCAGAAAAAGCAAATAGTCTGCCTAATCAGATTGGAATAGAGAACTACTTAACGCCACCTCCCAACCTCATTTCCCTACTCCCCAGAAATAGCCACAAGAGAAATTAAAGCGTTTTCTGCTCCTTTGAGACATCAACCATATCTGTCTATGAATGGAAAATAATTAGTATGGTAGCACAAAAGGAAACTGCCCTGAACCACTTAAAAAAATCTAAAGGGAACACAGATATGTACACACAGCTTTCAATTTCCAGAGTGCAGTTCTGTTCATCCAAGGGATATCTTCTCAGGTCCATCATACATGCGGCTGTTGTTGTAATTCTAAAATACAAGAAGGTAGAGAGAAACTATTACAATCAGGACCAATAACATCTTTTCATTAGTAGTGAACTCTGTTTATATAGTAAGACAAAAGCTATACCTCAGGTATGAGACATCTACAACAAAGGTATAATTTCCTAAACTATAAAAATAAAACAGATGAAAAAAATTAAGGTGAATTAAAACCAAAAATTTGAGAACTGAGATAAACAAATGTAGACATTTCATAGTTTTTATTAATTTGATTATATTTCTATGAATGTTTTCATTTGTCTTTTCTGATGCAAAAAGGACTTTAAAAAATGAAACAAAACAAAACAAAGCCCTTTCCTCTTATTCCTCTTCCCTGCCATCATTTAATAGTTTTTTTGATCTCATTATAGGACAATCTAAGATTCTGCAAGATACTGGAGGGAGACACTCATTCACTATAATAAGTTTCCATTACTAGTGGACTTATTTCAGTTATCTTGCAATTGTTCTCTGTGTCAAAAAATATCCAGGACAGATCCATTTTATAAACAAATTTTTACACCCACCCAAACTGATAATAATTATTATTTTTAAAACCCTTATCTTCCATTTTAGAATCAATACTATGTATTGGTTCCAAGTCAGAAGAGCACTAAGGGTTAGGCAATGGGAATTAAGTGACTAGTTTAGGGTCACATGACTATTAAGTACCTGAAGTCAGACTTAAACCTAGGACTTCTCGATAATTATAATAATAATTTTTTTAAATTTAAACCCTTACTTTCCATCTTAGAAGAAATACTGTCCATTGGTTCTAAGCCAGAAGAGTGGTAAGGGCTAGGCAATGGGGATTAAGTGACTTTCCCAGGGTCACACAGCTGGGAAGTGTCTGAGGCCAGATTGGAACCCAGGACCTTTCATCTCTAGGCTTGGCTTTCAATTCACTAAGCCACCCAGCTGCTCCCCCTTGATAATTATTTTTAAAAAATGTATTTATTTGCTACTCACAATCACATCTGAACTCTAATACTACTTAGATCCTTCAGAGCTTTTCACGTTATCTACTTTTTTCTAAAAGGAAATTTATCATTCATATTTATTTTTTGTCCCTGCTTGTCTGAATCAATAGTAAAAGAGTTAAAGGTGCATATGCTGAGACTAAGAAGTTATTGCTTTTCACCACTTGATACAGATGTTTTGGCAGTTATCTGTTATGGGACATCTATTTTCCAAAATGGTTTTAGGTGATTCTCATATTTACTCCATCTGTCAGAATTTAGCTAATTCAAAATTTGCAACTCATTTGACCCAATTTGGATGCTAATAAGCATAAACTCATTAAAGGACTAATGATTATTAGCATCTTCACTTTTGAATGCATTTAAAACCAATCCCTTTCCTTTTTTTCTCTTTCTCACACACACACATTCAATCATTTTCTGCTCTGTAATAAACTCATACCTAATAAACTATGTAATCAAAGAAAAGTCTCTTAACCTCTTTCATCCTCAGTTGCCACATCTTTAAAATGTGATTACGATACTTTGATTATAGAACTCATAGGTTGTAAAAGGGGGGAAAACTTTGCAAACTTAAAAAGTTTATAAATATTAATTTTGCCTGGATCTATGATGTTCTCTTTTAGGGAATTCCTGTTGTGCAAGGGCCTTCCACAAATGCAGACTGACATTTATTTTATAACTTACATTACTAGAGAGTTGCCTGGGGAAATAAGAAATTAAATACTTGCCCAGAGTCATGCATCAAGTATATGTACAAGGCAGTATTGGAACCCAAGTTTTTCTGACTCATGCTGTTCTACATACTCTTCTCATCATACTGTATTTTATCATCATCATCATCATTAGCATGTTCTTGTTCTTGTTCAGTTGTGTCCACTTTTTGTGAACCCCTGAACCAAAGTGCACCAATTCCTATTCCATTCTTTTCTATTCTTCCCTATCTCTTGAAGTCTGTCCAAAGGCATGTTCATTGTTTCCATGACACTATCCATCTCATCCTCTGCCATCCCCTTTTGTCTTCAGTCTTTTTCCAATATCAGAGTCTTTTCCAGTGAGTTCTATTTTCTCATTATGTGGACAAAATACTTAAGCTTCAGCTTCAGTATTTGACCTTCCACTGAGTAGTCTGAATTAATTTCTCTAATTATGGACTGGTTTGATCTCCTTCCTGTCCAATGTTATTAGCATTCATAACCTAAAAGAGTGAACCATCTAATGGCATACCGATTTGGTGTGTAAATCAGTCTATTCATCTCAATGGAAATAGTTCTGTGTGAGTTCATATAATGCTATCTTTTCAGGATTCATTATTCACACTAATTGGGACCTAGCTGTAAGTATTAGGAAGTGTTTCTAGCCAAAATCTTCCTCTCTGCAAGATCCACCCATTGATCCTATTTCTGCTCTTTGGGGACAGGCAGAATAAGACTTTTTCTCATTACAATCCTTGGAATACTTGAAGACTTTAATTTATCCCTGCATTCCCAAGTCTTCTCTTCCAGATAAATATCCCCAACTCCTTCAGCTGAACTTTTAATAGCACTCTCCCCATTTATTTACCAGTTGCTTTCTTTTGGATGAACTCTATTATCATCCACATCCTTCGTAAAATATGGTACCTAAGATGAGAAACAACAATTGAGGGTAAAGTCATATCTACTCTTTCCCAAAATATTAGATAAGTAGTTGTTGTTCAGTTGTTTCCATCATGTCCACCTCTTTGTGATCCCATTCGGGGTTTTCTTGGCAAAGATACTGGAGGGTGATTTATCATTTACTTCTCCAGTTCATTTTGCAGATGAGGAATCTGAGACAAATAGGGTTAAATGAGTCACCCAGGGTCACACAGCTAGCAAGGATGTGGGGCCAGATTTGAATTCGGGAAGATCACTCTGCCTGATTTCAGCCTTAGATCTCTGTTCACTGTGACACCTAGTTGCTAGAGAAGCAATAGGTTTGGGAATCTCTGCAAGTCATAGGTTACTATTTTACTCAAATAGCAGTGGGACACAGTACAACTATTCAGGAAGTCAAGCTGAACCCTCTAGTTTTTTAATATAAATGTATTTATGCCAACTTGACTTACGTCCTATAATATACAATGTTAATAATGATATTAAACTATTATGTAAGTAGCATAACACTGTTTTCATTTAATACTATATTTTAGCTGTATCATCCCAAATCAATAAATTGCTATTTTGCTTGTTATAGTGATATAGATGATTTTAATATCATTTAAGTCCAGCATACTTGATCTTAAATTTTAACAAATTCCAGACAGAATAAAAATGCAACATCTCTAAAAGATTCTTTTAAGTATAATGAGGGAAATAATAAGTATAATGAGGGAAATTAAAATAAAAATATGTTCTAATCATACATATATACATTTTCCCCTAATTTTTCATACCCCACAATTGGGAAAGGACTAAATAAGTGAGTAGATAGCTAGGTGGCAGAGTGGCTACAGCAACAAGACTGGCAGAAGGAAGACCTGAATTCATATCAGGCCTTATACACTTTAATAACTGTGACTCCTTATGCAAACAATTTAACCCTGTTTATCTCAGTTTCCGCATCTATAAAATGAGTTGGAGAAGGAAATGGCAAACCACTTATAGTATGTTTACCAAATGGGGACACAATGAGTCTGACATTACTGAAATGACTGAACAACAACAAGTAGGTGAACACCTGAATCTCAAGTTTCTAATGACTCTTAGTGATCTTTATTCATCTTTAAGGGTCTCATTTCCATATAGCAAAGGAAAATATCAAGGTTAGTTGGAATCTCGATGGCTTAAAACTCTTCTTTTTTAGTGATTTCTTACAATTTGGAAAAAAAAAAGCTCTTCTTAGCCAAAGGCTTCAGGTAGTTTTGGACGTTATATGATTGTATATGTGTTTAAAGAAGTTAGAATCCATATTCATATTTAGGATTTCCTTTCCTTTCAAATTTCATCTGAGAGCTCCAACACCTTTATTTCTAACAGATGAAAAAACAGATAATTTAATAACACAAACACCCACATTCCCAAAAGACACTATCTTCTTTTTTAATGTTTTATCTTTATTTTTTTTAGTAATAAATTTACCCATGTTTTCCAAAGTTATATGATTCATGTTGTCTTCCTCCCTTCCCCCCCTCTCCGTGTTGACAACGATTCAATCTGGGTTATACATATATACGCAACACATATTTCCAGACTATTCATTTTTGTAAGTGAATAATCTTATAAAAGTCCAAACCTCAAATCATATACCCAAATAAATAAGTAATAAATCATATATTTTCATCTGCATTAATACTCCAACAATTCTTTCTCTGGAGATAGCATTCTTTTTTTATAAGTCCCTCGGAATTTTCCTGGATCATTTTGCATTGCTATTAGAAGCAAAATCTATCACATTTGATCATCCCACACTGTCTCAGTTACTGTGTATAATGTTTTCCTGGTTCTGCTTATTTCACTTCGTATCAATTCATGGAGGTTTTTCCAGTTCTTTCCGAAGTCATCTTGTTTATCATTCCTTATAGCCCCTAAGTATTCCATCACCATCATATGCTACAGTTTGTTCAGCCATTCCCCAATTGATGGACAGCCCCTTTAGTTTCTAAATCTTTGTAACCACAAAGAGAACAGCTATAAATATTTCTGTATGAAGAGGTCTGTTCCCATTTTTTTTTAAATCTCTTTGGGACACAGACTCAGTAGAGGTATTGCTGGATCAAAAGGGTAGGCATTCCTTTATAGCCTTTTGGGCATAATTTCCAAATTTCCTTCCACAATGGTTTAATTAATTCACAACTCCACTAGCAATTCATTAGAGAACACTATCTTCTTAAATATATTTAGATATGGGAAATAAAAGAGTAAGATTTTTGAGGGAAGTAAACATTTTATTTTCATCTTTATGCCCCAAGAACCTATCAGAGTATCTCGTACGTAATAGTAACTTAATGAATATTTATTGATTAATTGACTATACAAATAAATGAGCTTATCTATTTATATATGAGAATAACTGAAATTTGTTTTGTGCTATTATTATTTTCATGGTCTTTTTTTCATAGTGAATGCTTTAGTTTGAGTAAAACCTCTCTGTACTAACTAAAAAAAAAGTGATTTAAAAGAAAGTAATTTCCAAAAGGTAAAGAGAAACATGGTTGTATAGTGGCTTAGGACCTTCCTTAGAGTCAGAAAAATTTAGGTTCAACTTCTATTTCTGAATTTTGCTGATCATGAGATTATGGGAAAGTTACTTAACCTTTTCGGACAAGTGGCTTAACCTTTCAATGTGCTAGGCAAATTATCTTAGTTGCAAATGAAATACTTTGTTTTGTGTTTTTAAGCTTTAATAACTTATGAAGCATAAATATTATAAACTTAACATTTGAAAGGATAATTAATTAAAATATTAATGTTTCTTATTAAAATTTAATATAACCATGGCTTGTGCTATACATTGTCTTAGTGGATTGTCTTATTGCAAATTAATTTCCAATCAAGATTTTCAGAGGGGATTTTAACACCAAGAGTTCCCAACACATATAAAATTAAAGATGTAAACTCCACTCTCACTCTAACCACCTCTCAAATAGAAGTGACAGCAAAAAAATAAAATAAAATATTGCCTAATTAAACAACTGCCAAATGAAGAATAGAGACTATTTTCCCAATTTACCTTTTAAAAAAAAATGCATTAGTAAACCTATCCAGAGTACTCTGCTCTGTTTTGTGGATATAGAAAGATTTGAATTTATTCAGAGGCTATTTATAAGATATAGGGCTCTAGGTTTCTTCTTTTTTCTGATACTGCTGCTACTTACTACCTGCTTTATTGACTATTGGTACCTCTACCAGAGTGTGGCAGAAAGCATGACATTGACTCCTATCTGTCTAGTATTCTCCCTTTTTTGTTAGAATCTCCAAAAACATCTTTGAATCATTTGTGGATTATAAAGGAAATCATATCTCTACTTCTCTGGCAATGAAGATGGTCTTGTTAGCTTTGGAAAGATAAAAAGAGGCAATTAACTGGATGCCAGTTTTACTCTTAACAAAACTTTTTCCTCATTTTTGCTCATTTAATCCCGAGCTGACCAGAGATATATGTGTAATAAACCTTTAACATTCCCTGCCACTAATTAGCTGTGTGATCTATACTTATTACTTAACCTTTCTTGGCCTCGATTTCTTAATTCCTGAAATGAAGAAATTGAACTAGATGTTCCATGAAGCTTTTTCCATTTCTAAATCCCATTAGTCTAAGATCTTCAGTAAAAAGCTAATATCTGAAAATTTTAAAGGGTTAAATGGAACCAATAAATATGATATACATTTTTCATAAACTCCTACCTTTTCTTAGAATTAATACTAACTTTTGGTTCTAAGGTGGAATAGTAAGGGCTAATAAATTAGGGTTAAGTGACTTGCCCACAGTCATACAACTAGGAAGTGTCTAAGGCCATATTTGAAAACAGGACCCCCATCTCTAGACCTGACTCTACCCACTAAGCCACCTAGCTGCCTAGTAGGATAAAACTAGAATATTTTTCTGAGGTCTTGCTACATTGTTATTGTTTTTTTTTAAACTTAATTTCTCTATGTCACGCAGGATAGAAGAATGGTGTTACTCATGGACTCAAAGCCACTGTTGAGCAAGGGAGAGTCAGCCTTTTGTGTTTCCCACCTGTATAAGGTCACCTCTTCTCAGGAAGCCTGGTCATCCTCTTCACCTCTCAGGTGCTGGGCATTATTCAGGTGCCTGATTCCCCAATCACAGTATCGTTCAGAGCAGCCCGAATCTCTCTAATCCTAGAAATTCTAAGTATATATATACCACCATGCCAACCTTGACTTACAGACTTCTGATGTCATTCTTCCTTAATTTTCAACAAGGGGGACTAACTATGTGACTTCAAGTCTGTTCCCTTGGACCCCATTTAGCCTCTGGGCTCCCCCCCACCTTGAAGGGGTATCTCACAGCCAGAGTCAATACTCAAAAGGCGATCAAGCCAAATTTCCTTATTTTTCAGACGAGTAAAGTGAGTTTAAATGGCTTGCCCACAGGCACACAACTTTGTGCATCTGAGGTAGGCTTGGACTTTTTGATTCTAACTCTAATACTATATGCCCAACTCATTACTACCCCTTAAGGGACTTCTAAAGCGATGGATTTGCCGATTGTCATGACATAAAATTATAGCAAATGACATCATCAGAAAAAGTAAACAAAAATAACCTTTAGGTATCACCAAAATAGTAACAAAATCATTTCTGTTACTGCTTCCCCAAAGGCCATGTCCACCTGGCCTCAGAGGCTTCTAGTACTTCTTGGTATTGTGTGCCAACTGGCCAGGACCACAGATGCTGGAGCGAAGGGCCTGAAGCCAAATGGTTCATATTGCAGAGTTCTAAACTAAGAATTTATTATTCAAGTTGAAGAAGGCATGAAGAACATGCTGACTATTAAATCAATTTGGTAGATTTTCAAGAAAAAATTAGACATATGAAAAATGCATATATATATATATATATATATATATATATATATATATATATAACTGACCAAAGGAGATGACTTTGTCAAGGTAGCTCAGAGCAAGTTAGCATTGTTGAGCCAAAGAATTATATTATTATAAATTGGCAATTTATAATAATATAAATATAATATACATATTATAAACATAAATTAGATTAATTTACTGTTTCAGAGGGTGATAGTGGAAAAAAACAACTAATAGGAGGAAATGCAATGATTTGCAAAGCCTACAATGAAATATACACATATACACACACATGCTGTGTGTATGTACACATACAAATATACACATAAGATGTGTGTTTGAGTATATATAGTCAGTTCTTAATATAAGTGGATCATTCAAAAACGTTTCTTTCTCTTCAAAGGGCCCCTCAGGACCTACATACACCCTCTGGGTCTCTGCGGAGGACCCCCCTTGGTAGGGTTGCATCAGTGCTGTGGCCACTCCTGCTGTCACCTATTGGGGCCAGAGAGGAAGCCGGTGCTGATCTGGGGTCCTGCTGGCTATCTCCCAGAAACCGAATTTGTGTAAAGGGAATTTAAGTAAAGTGAGAACTAACTATTTGTCTATGTCCAACTAAGGTAGCTCATTTGGTAATTCTTTGTCCAGACTGCATTTCTTCCCCACCTTCTCATCTTAAGGACCGAAACACTGACAATGTGGGACCACTGACTACATTTAAACCCAACTCCTCAAAGTGCAAAACCAAAGCCAGCCTGGGTGGTAAAGGTCACTGTCTTTAGTGACAAAAGTTACTTTAGGTATTTTCTCTAAGAAAGGGGGATTAAAGGATATAGAATAATCTTGGTATATTTTCATTCTGTGCAAGGTAAAAGTCAATATTCTAATCAATAAGGATTTATTTAAGTGTCCATTGTTTATTAACACAACATGGACACAAAATTTAAAAAAAAATATAGTTATTTTCTTCAGGAGCTTACATTCTGCCAGAGAATAATACTTGCACCAACTAATTCATAGAATTATAGGAAAAGCATTCTATAAAGGCTAAAGCACCATATAAATAAGAGTTATTATTTTGCTACATACTCCATTACTCATAGAGTGAAATAGGTTTGTGGAATAGTTTCATTTTATCCATGCATTTATTCTAGGACCTATACTCAAATAGACATCATGGTGTAATAGTTAGAGAACTATCTTGGAGTTAAGAAGAGCTGGGTTAGGGACCCAACTCTGATATATAGTTGATGGGTGACTGTGGGTAAATAACTTAACCTCTTAGTGATCTTTCTAGTACAGAGGTGTCTACTATGTAGCCATTACATCATAGCCTGCAACGTTTTCCAATGTGGCCTTGTTATTGTTTAATCATTCAGTTGTGTCTGACTCTTCATGATCCCATGGACCACAGCTTGCCAATACTGTCCAGAAGGTTTTTTTTGACAAAAATCCTGAAATGGTTTGCCATTTCTTCTTCAGTGGATTAAGGCAAACAAAAGTTAAATGACTTATCTAGAATCACATAACTAGCAAATATCTAAGTCTAGATTTTAACTGACTCCAGACCTAGAACTTTATCCACTGAGCCATCTAACTGCCTTCAAGGCAAACAAATATTAGGAGCCTTGAGCAGGATAACACATCTAGTAAGTGTCTTAGGCTGGTTTTGAACTCTGATCTTCTTGGCTCTAAGATGAGTGCTCTATCCACTGAGCCTCTAGTGTAGTCTTAGATTACAATGTAATTGGGAAAAAATAACAAAATAAAAATACAATAGAACATAGACAATGCAAAAATGTGGATTTCTAAGTCAGTATGCAGCTTATAGGGATCCTTATGTATGGTTTGGTGGTCCCTGTTTCTTTGTGAATTTGAAAACATGAATCTAGATAACACTAATAGTATAGGTTGCAGAGAAAGTGCTGACATCTTTTATTAGAGGGAAAAACTTGATATGAGATTTCCTGATATCAGTGAAATCACAGATACCACCTTTATCTCTAGATTCAGGAAAATGGGGATGCTCATACTAGATCAAGTTCTTAGATGTTTAGGCTACAAGGTTAATTCCAAAATCCAAAAAAAGTTTCAGATTATACTTTATGACAATAATTTGCACATTAGCATATCTGCAGAGCATAGTAGAAAGAATACTTGCCTGGGAATCAAGAGATTCAAATCATAGCTGCATAACTAACTATTTGAATGACCTTCAGCAAGTCACTGAATTTCTAGACCAGATGATCTCTAGGGTTTCTCACAACTCTAACAATCTAGGGTCCTAGGTTCAGTGAACAACTAATCAACTATTTGGCAGTCTCATCAGAGTGTTATGAAACATCATTTAGCTAGAACAAATCTGAGGTAATACAACATCTTGTACCAGAAAAACTAGACTCACAGTCACATTATCATCCACCATTCATTGTCAATACCTAAATGAAAGTCATCATCAGTTTTCTTGTGTTAGAAACACAATTTGCAATGATGTGATGATGATTCGTTGATGCAAGGAAGATGGAATTAAGATCAATTCAATATACATACATACATATATATATATATTGTGAATGATTAACTTGATTTTGCATTGCTAGCAGAAAGCATAATAAAGAAAGAAATTTCATAAAGAAAAAGACCCAATAGAACTATCACTGTGTCTAGCTATGGATCTTCCACCAACTTTGTGCATGACTTCTTTAGCACCTTGGTGCTCTATTTCGATGAAAGAATTACACATCTATTATATGGTAGATACTGAGAATACATAGGAGAAAAGAAAACATCATCAGCAAGTCTAATGGAGAAGAGGGAGGTTCTATGAACACAAATAAGTATGATGGAAGGAAAAATATGATAACTGTAAATGTATGATCCAGACAAAATGATCTAAAAATTTTGGATAATAAGAAATCACTTTTGCATCAAATATTGACTGTTTCACTAGCAAAGTCCCAGGATACAACCAATCCATCATCAGAGAAATTCTGCCTCCTGAAATATAGTGCTGATGGACAGAACCTATAAGGAAGAGTGGAAATCCCTTAAGTCCCTTAAGGCAGAAGTGTCAAACATGCTGGGCCAATAGGCCTGCATCACTCCTGAATGGCCAGAAAGTGAGAAAAATATCATTGGAAAATATTTCATAGAATAAATATACAATAAAATATAGATAACATTACATTTTATTTAATGTTCTTTTGTTATTTGATTTATTTTAAAAACCTTTACCTTTAGAATCAATACTATGTATTGGTAAGGCAGAAGAGTCATAAAGTCTAGGCAAAGGGGGTCAAGTGATTTGACCAGGGTCACACAGTTAGGAAGTATCTGAGGCTAGATTTGAACCTATGACTTTCCATCTCCAGACCTGGTTTTCTATCCACTGAGCTACCCAGCTGTCCCCTAACATTACATTTTAAAACCAAATCAATGTCCAGTCCACAGGGATCCTTATGTATAGATTAGTGACCCTTGTTTCTATTTGAGTTTAATATCACTGCTGTAAGGGATTAGTTTGGATTAACAAAATCAGAAACAAGGTAAAAAATACCTTGGCAAATTCACAAAATAGGACATAGCTCTGGTTGACTGAGAAATCAGTGCATCAGAACCTAATACTTAGAATTTAGATGTAGGGTGACCCCTTCTGAAATAAGTGAATCAAAAGTTTATTAAATATAATTAAATTATATTAAATTATTCACAGAATTATCGGTCAGAATGGTTCTTAGTAGCCACTGGTCTAATCAACATTTCAGTAGAAATCATCTTGACAATAATCCCATCATGTGGTCATACAGGGTCTGTTGAGGAATTCAAGTCAAGAGAAGCCCACTCCTTACTGAGGCTGCTCATCTCTAACTGGTGAAAAGGTTTGCTATACATTGAACCAATATGACTCTGCAACTTTTATTCACTGCCTCTTGTTCTCCTCTCTGGGGAGAAGAATAAGTTTTATCTGTTTTCCCTCTAAGTGTCCAGGTGGCAAAGTAGATAAAATCCTGAACCCAGAGTCAGAAGAAACTGAGCTCAAATAATTTATCAGTCACATGAAAGTCATATGGCTCTTCCATTGAGACATGACTTTTCAAGTCACTTTACTGTCACCTTGGTGTTCTACTTCAATTAAAAAAAATCATTAAACATATATTATTGCTAGACACTAAGGATAAAGAGTTGAAAAAATAATGCAGTTCCTGCCTTCAGTGAGCCTATAGTCTAATGGGAGGAAAGGAGGAAATTATTTGTACAAAAATATGATGGAAACTAGCATATGAAAATGCATATAACCTAACTTCTCCCAGCCTGAGTTTTCTCATTCACAAAATGGGGTTAATAGTAGCACTTACCTCATGTAGTTGTTAGGAAGATAAAATGAAATAGCATATGCGAAGTACTTTGTAAACTTTAAAGTGTTATCTAAACATCAGCTAGTTTTAGTTTTATTTTTGTTATTGAAGAAAGCTATTGTTTCTTCCTTATACCTTCTTCTTGCTAAATATTCTTACTTCCTTCATTCTAACCTTATATAATATGATCTCTAGAACTTTCACCATTTGCATTCTTCTTCTTTAGTTGTTGTCTAGTCTATCAATTTCTTCCACCAATAAAACACCAAAAATTAGCCATGTTACTTTGAATATTGGTTAATCAGAGCAGAGTCCAGCCCAACCATCACTTCCCTCATTTTGGACATTACACTCCTATTGATTCAGCATAAGTTCAAACTGTCTGATTGTCATGTCACTGTTGACTATCATTCAACTTGGGAGGTGCTAAAACAGACAGATCTCCATATTCATCATTATTTAGCTATTCATTTTGTATTTATAACATTGAATTTTTGAATCTAAATACAAAATGTTGCTTTTCTTTTATCAAATCTTTCCTTTTGGCTTTGACCCAAAATTCTAATCTTTTAGTATCTTTAAATTAAGCTCAATCTGTCATCCAACATGTTAGTTATCTTCTCCAGTTTTGTGCTAGGTGCAATTCTTATGTGTGACTTTATACAAATACTAATAAAATGTTAATTAGTACAAGAACTAATGCATATTCCCCTAGAGATATCATTGCAGGTTGAACTTGGTATGTTGATGTGTATTTTTTCTGCCAAGTATTTAATCACTTCCATATCTACCTAACTGCTACCAGTGATATCTTTAATGCCAAATCTAGTGTTCTTTTCTCAGGCTTCTCCTTTTTCAGCCTTCTAAAGCACTGGCCTTTGTTGACCACTTTTTCCTCCTGAATTTTTTCTTCTCTGGTTTTTTAGATGCTGCTTTCCAGATTTTGGTTTTCCTCCTACGCTGACTGTTCTTTCTTAGTCTCTTGTTAATTTTCATCCTTGTCTCACCCATTCATAATGGAAGTCTCCCAAGACCCTGTCTTGGGCTCCATTCCTTTCTCTTTTTTACTTAGTGATCACAGCAGTAGTCATGGTTTCAATGATCATCACTATTTTGATAGCTCCCATATTTATATATCTGCTCCAATCTATTTTCTGTGCTCCACTCCTATATTGCCAACTATGTGGGATATTTTGAACTGCACACTGCAAAAGTACATAAATCTAAATCTAAATCATTATCCTTTCCCTGTAAACCTACTCTTCTCCGATTTCTCTATTACTGTTAACGGCAGAACCATCCTTTTATCCATCTAGGTTCAAAAGTTTTGTGTCAATGTTGTGTTCTACTTTAACTCAGACCACATATGCTGTCAATTAACAAATCTTGTAATCTCTATCTCTATAGCATCCTACAATTATGACCCTTTTTATGCATACAAACAGACACAATCCTACTTCAGGTCCTCATTATCTCTTGTCTGAGCAACTCTATAGGGAATATGATCCAAGACCTACCTTTTAGATAGCTAAAACCTGATATAATTGAATACCAGATCACCCCTCATATATGTTCTCCTTGCATACAGTTCTCCATTTTATGTCTTCATGTCTGGCTGTCCCTCATTTTTCTATAACTCTCCCAAGTTACCTTCATATATTAGAATCTCTGGCTTCTTTCAAGAGTTACCCCCAGTGACTTTTGAGTGGTCTTGCCTAGACCCACAGTGACTAGTGATGCTCCTGCTAAAGTCACTTCCATCTAGTTTTTGTATAGTTGGTGTACATATTTATGTACATAAATGTTGATATTAGAATATAAACTCCTTCAGGAAAGGGGTATCTAAAAATGTATCCACAGAACTGAGTGCATTTCCTAAAACATAGTAAGTGCTTAATAAAAGCTTATTCATTGATTGATTTAGCCCATTTTTTTCATTGCCCATAAGAACAATCAATAATAAATTTTATTTTTTTCCAGATTGCATGCCAATACAATTTAAAAACATTGTTTTTCTGACATTTTCAATCCATGATTTCTCCCTCCCTCCTAGCACCCACCCACACCAAAAAGGCAGTCAATATATGTAAGTTCCCTTATTTACTTTAAGTATATTAAGCACTTTAGGTCCCTCTTGTACTACAGAAATTTCAAGTATCCTAGTTACCACTTTCCCATTCATATACATGATTAGTATGATTCCCTTGAGTTTCTCCTACTTTTTTATACTTCTTTTGAGTGGCCAAATTCATCATAGAATTTTAATTTTAGTATTGGCCATTTTATCAGGAATGACTGGACTTCTTTTATTTCATTAAATATCCATTTCTTCTCCTAAAATATTGTACTCAGTTTTTCTGGGTAGATAAGTAATTTCTGTTGTAGGCCTAGATCTTTACCTTGTGGAATTTAATATTTTATGCCTTCTAGCCCTTTAATATAAAAGCTGCTAGGTCCTGTATAATTCTGATTTTGGCTCCACAATATTTGAATTCCACCCCCCCCCCCCAATTGCTTTTAGTATCTTCTCCTTGGCATAGGGATTCTGAATTTGTCTATATTGGACTTGGGATTTTAAAATTTTGGATTTCTTTTAGGAGGTGATCAATTGATTTTTTCAATTTGTATTTCCCCCTCTTACCAAGGCATCTGAGGATTTCTTTCAATAGTGTGTCCAGGTTCTTTTTTTTTTTTCAGGTCATTTATTTATTCAGGGAGAGATTTCAAATTTCTATTTTTCATTATTTTGAATTTGTTTTATAGTTCCCTTCTGTCACATGAAATTGTTAGCTTCTATTCATTTAATTCTAATGTTTATGGAGCCATTTTCTTCTTTAATGTTTTGTACTTTCATTTTTAGGGAGTTCTTTTCCTCTTAGAGGTAATATATTTCCTTTTTTAGTATTTAGTATTCTATTTTCTTCAGTAAGTTTTTGTTCTAAGCTGTTGATTTTTCTATCATTTTCTTTCTATTATTGTTTTTCTATTATTTGGGGGGAAAATTTCTAGGCATTCATTTTTGGGTGTGGTATCCTTTCTCTTTTTGTTTGGGGCTTCACATGTTCTCGTTTTTGTATTGCTGGCCTTTTCTGAGCTTGTATTTTGGTCATCTCCATTGTTGAGATATTCTGCTAGCATTGGGCTTTTTCTCTGTCTTTTGCTCATTTGGGTGTAATTTTTCCCTTTTATTTTGTCTATATCCTGAAACTTTGCTCTATTCCTAAGGTGGAGGAAATACTGTTCTATGCTTATACTTTGCCTGGAATTGGTTCAGCGGTCCTCTCAGTCTCAGACTGAGCACTTTGCAAAGGTACCCTGGTTGGCCTGCTGTGTGGAAGTTTGTTGTTCAATTGGTTGGAGTTGGTTTTGCCTAATCTTGCTCAGTCTGGACCTTGTTGGTTTACTATTATGTGGTTTCCACTCTTCCTCTGCTGAGGCTGGACTGAGCCAGCGGTGCTCTTTCCCCTGCCACTTGTGCTGTATCATAACTGAGTTCTACTGAGTGTTGTTCAGCATTCTCTTCTTATAACCAGTGAGATGAGTCCTCCTTCTTTCCACTGAGTCCTATCTTTCCACATTGTTCTGGGCCAGAGCACTGCTTTATCCCTTCTGTTGATTCTATCACTCCAGTTTTCATTTTGAAGTATTTTTGTTCTTTTGTGGTCATTTGGGAGTTGTTGGATAGGTTCTAAGGGTTTCTTATTTCACTATTATCACCATCACCAACTAAGAGGGGTTGGGGAAGAATCCATTTATATACACAACTCTGTTTTTCTTCTACCAAGTTTTACATCAGGTTTGCACAATAGTGATAGTCATACACTAGAAATACACATTTATATAGCACTTTGCCATTACTTCACCATCTTGACCTGAAAATTCACTAACCCAGTTTTTGTGTCTGTGGAGTCTGTTGTCCCTGCCCACTCCCATCCACAAGTATCATACAAACTTTTAAAAATGCTTTTCTAAGCTATCTATCCTATGTATATCGCATTCCCTAAATGATTAGGAATGATGCTTTGGTAATTATTGGTAGGTATTCATGTCAGCATATGTTTATAATACTAAAAATTCTTCCAATTAGAATTATTTTTCCTGTGACATTTCTTCCTGGTCCAAGTCCAAAGCTGCTAATTATTGTATTTTTTTCTACAATTTCCTTTATCTCATGACAATATAGCCTTAAAGCCCACCTAGAATCATCTATATAATGGCATCATTTTTTTTCTTTTGGTTTAACTGATATCCTTTTTTCTTACTTCTGACTTTACCCAAAAGGACTGCTTGCTTTTTGTTTCTTTTTATATGGCCTAGTGCTTACCACAGTTCCTGGAAAATAGTAGTGCTTAATAGATATTTGTTGATTGATCAAATGGTTGATTCTGGAAAAAAACTTGCAATAGTTATAAACTAAGGAATAATTTTAACATATAGAATGGTTGAAAAAATCTTCTCAAGGATACTAACACATAGAGAGCCACAATATCTTTGAAAATGAAGGGCTGATAGATCCATATAGCCTTAACAGGGAAAATAATAGCACTGTTCAGAACTGTGCAAGCACTTCCAGGCAGAAGAGCAAGGGCTAAGTTTATCCAACTTGGTCACAGGAACAATTAAACTCAATCATTTAAAAAAGAAAAACATTGAGTACCAAATTAGGTGGTTTTAATTCATTATTTCCTGTGTTCACTTCCTTTGCCCCCTGGGGAGTTGAACTTCTTGGTGATTTGATTGAATATCTTAATATCATTGACCATCAACTCTCTATACCACACATTTCATTTTTTTTCCCTCAGGGATTGAGCCTTCTTGGTACATTAACCCAGAATGCTGTCATCACTTCTTCTTTCCCTTGGTTTCAGACCCAATCTGACCCTGCAGCCACCACACTGTATGGTTTCTAGAACATACTTCCTAGATACTTTTAAATGAAACAGTTATGATTGGCTATCACCTAGCTTTCTTAGATGACATTTTCTAGATATGATACTGAGGAGCATTACTGATTGATACCCAGTTATAACAATGACCCACAGAGGTTTAAACCACTTCCTTTATCCCTCTTCATGAACAAATGGATTCTGCAAACACTGTTATAGACTTGAAGGCAATCTGAACTAAATTCTAATAGAAGAAAGTGGCTCTGCTGTTCCAGGTCATTTAGCTCCAGTCTGAGAATTTGGCCTAGAATCTGGTTCTGTAGCTTCTTTTCTTTCCAAATGTGGTAGAAAGAGCCTGGCATTGGTTGAGTTCCCACTTAAATTTCACTTTTATCAAAAAGCTTTTCCTAATCCTCCATTAATCCAAGTTCTTTCCCTTCCATATTGTATACAATTTATCCTGCATATATAGTTTGTTTTAATTTCATCTCTTTCATTAAACTATGAGCTCCTTTAGAGTAGGGGTTGTATTTTAACTTTCTTTTAAATCCCAGCTCATGGTACCATACCTGGTACATATTAGGTGTTAATTTTTTTTAAAAAGCTTCTTGATTTTATTTAGTATTATCATAGTGTGTAACAGATAATAGGTGGCTTGGAAGAATTCTTCCTAATTGATTATTATCATTTGTGCAGGACAGACATGCCACTGGGCTATGATGCATATGACTATAAATAGCATGTTACTGAATATATTTGAGACTTTAATCCATGTGCTACTTCTCTATCCAGTCAATCCTAACTGGATGAGAAAAAAATATGAGTTTTGATATCCATAGACTTTGCTGAAATTGAAACTACATTTTCAACTATGAGAGCAGGACTTTCAAATCCTCTTGGGAAATGCCACAAAGTATTAGGATGTGTTTAGGGCTAGTGAGGTCAATATCCTACCTTTCCGCTGCACTTAAAACTATGATTAATACAAACAAAAAATCCTTATCTCAACAGATCACATCTTCTTAGAGTTTAGTCCTTAAGGAAATTCATGGATGCTCCTGTCAATTATCTATCTGATCATTAATCTTCCTTATTGGTACACCAGCATTGTTTGTTAAAAAATAATAAGCTAGGTCAATATGGTAGCAAAGGAAAGTGATAAATGCTGGAGGGAATGTAGCAAAAATGGCACACTGGTGAAGGAGTTGTGAATTGGTCCAACCCTTCTGGAGGGCAATTTGGAACTATGTGCAAAGGGCTTTAAATGAATGCCTACCCTTTGATTCAGCCATACCACTGCTGGGTTTGTACCTCAAAGAGATAAGGAAAAATACTTGTACAAAAATATTTATAGTCATGCTTTTTATAGTGGCAAAAATTGGAAAATGAAGGGATACCCTTAGATTGGAAATGGCTGAACAAATTGTGATATCTGATGCTGATAGAATGCTATTGTGCTGACAGGAATAATGAACTGGAGGAATTCCATGTGAACTGGAAAGATCTCTTGGAATTGATGCAGAATGAAAGGAGCAGAACCAGGAGAACATTATACATATAAAATGATACATTATGGTACAACTGAATGTAATAGACTTCTCTACTAGTAGCAATGCAATGACCCAGGACAATGCAGAGGAACTTATGAGAAAGAATGCTATCCACATCCAAAGAATGAACTGTGGAGATAGAAACACAGAAGAAAAACATATGATCTATCACGCAGTTTGATAGAGTTATGGTTAGGGTTTTAATGTTAAAAGAGCACTCTACTGCAAATATGAATAACATGGAAATAGATTTTGAACATTATTACATGTATAAACTAGGGGAATTGCTTGTCAGCTCCAGGAGGGGGGACAGAAGGTGGGAGAATCATCAATCAGGTAACCATTGAAAATATTCTAAATAAAGAGCAATAGTGCCATTATTATTTAAAAATAATAAACTATGGCAATATCCATTTCTTTTTATAGTCAAATATTTGAACCCTTTGTTCTTCACTGCTTATTCCTTGGACTAATTGAGTCAGTGCACCATTTTCCTCAAGATGTACTTCAGTAGAGAAACTAAATTTCATTTAATCACTTCTTACCTAGATTATTGAAACAAATTCCTATTGATATCTCTATCTCAAGTTTCTTACACCTTTGGTCCAGCATATACAATTTGCCAAAGTAATTTTCCTTAAACCCAGATCTGACTGTATGACTCCCCTACTCAAATAACTCCAACGCCATCTTATTGCCTCTAGTATAATATATATAACCTCCTCTGTTTAGCTTTTAAGACCTCTGGTCTCAAACTATTTTTCCAATCTTATTTGAGTTTTCTTTTCTCTTTACTCTTCATTGCAGGCATTCTGGCTTCTTTATTCATCATATACAATACTCTTTCTATGTCTTTATACTAGCTATCTTCCATTTTGGGAATGTATTTATTCCTTACCTTCTGGGAATTCTAAAGTCCCTCTCTTTCTTTAAGACATGGTTCAAGCACCATCTGCATGAAGCCTTTACTGATCTCCCTAACTGCAAGCATTCTCTCTCCTATGTCATATAATACAATTAGATGTTTTAAAAATGCTTAACAGATTACCTGGCACATAAAAGGCATTATATACTTATTCTTTTCCTTTCTCCAAAGTACCTGGCATTTAACTATGTTTATGTAATTAGATTTATTAATTTTATATTTACAATGTATACATTTTATATATATGTAATTTCTCTAATGGAATGTAAGCTAAATGGTGGTCTCAGCACATATTGAAGCATTTTTATTCTTTACTCTTTTTGTCTTTTCATTCATTTTTCTCTTTTCTTAGAAAAAATAATGCTGAATTTTTTTCAGTCATGTATATATAATTGTAATGAGTTTTGCTCTTGCCTTCTCAATGTCTGGGGCAGGAGGACGTAGGAGGGAGGGTTTGGAATGGAAAATAAATAAAATTACATGTTAAAAACAATTCAGAGTTATAGTTCCAGTATATAATATGTACTAGTAACATTATTTCAAATGAAAAAATAAGCTCATGGTAAATAGGGATTTTTTCTCCATATTTTGGTACTTATATTCCTATGACAGTGCCTGGCATATGGTAAGCACTTAATAAATATTGATCAATAATCTCCTTTTGCCAGAGTACTGAATGGAACATAACCTTCCTGGCCCAGTTTAGACTTAATGAATATGTTTTTGTGCTCCTTGGATCCTATAATGCCATCAAGATATAGCATTTCTCTTCTGTAATTCTACTGTAATGAACTAGTAGTATGACACCTTAATCTATTCCTAATTTCCTGAGCACCATGGACAGCACTATGATTTGGGCTGTGCTGATGATTCTTCTTTGTGTTTTAAATTGAAAATGTCAGGCAGGGTCAAGTAAGTTTCTCAGATGACTGATAGACTGTCATGGTCTGAATGTGATTCTAAGCAAGGGTCTATAGTGCTATTGTCAAGGGATCTTGGTGTCTGCAAAAGATCTGTATCAGTTCTTGGAGTTTACAGGCAATTATTGCAAACTGAATTATCAAGTAGGTCTTTCTGAAAGTCTTCCTTGTAGATATACTAAAGACCCCAAAGGTATCCTATTATTTTCTCTTTTGTCAGATATTTATTACTATCAGATCAAAATAGTAAAGATAAAAAAAATTCCTGTGATAAAAGGTGATCACAGATTGTGGTAACCATTCTTCTTGGAACAAAAAATGTCTTCATGCCATAAAAGAGAAAATGAAGCAGTGATGTAAATGGTAAGGTTCAAAGAGCTAAATTTTAGCTAATTCTGTTTAAAATAAAAATGATCAAATATAAATGTAAGAAAAATGCTTTGATATGCTTTCATATATTAACCTATATTCATTCAATTAAAAACAAAACTTTTGTGTAGAGAATGTAGACCTTATTTCATTATGGCTGTTATGTCAACAAAAATATCTGTTCATAAGAAGTAGTCTAATATCTTTTGCTGGGCCCAGAGTAAAATTTTTTGTTTGTTACTAGACTATTGCAGTTTAGTAATTATCACCAAAGAAACTAACCAAGGTAAAGCCAGTCTTCAAAAGTGCCTCCTCTTGCCTCAAATTAAGCATTAACAGCTTTGCTGGCTAAAACTTCTCACTATCAGCTAAAGGTTTCCAACTTTTTTACACAGAGATGTGCCATAATTATAGTGACCAGAAGATAATACATATGCTTTATGAAATTTTAAAGGGTGGTCCACTTCCTTAGCATTGCCTCACATCCACCTCTCACTTATTATGTAAACAGAAGCCTCCAAATCAGGAACTTTCAAAGAGTAAGCCAAGAACTAGTCTATACCAACAACCCATATGTTCAAGGTCAACATTTGGGGTAGGGTACAATTTTGCTATTTTGCTATTTGAAAGAAGGGGAAGCTGCTTATGGTATACTCAAGATGTTTTTTTTTTTAGTGGTCACTTTATCTTAGGAAACAAAAACATTCAATCAGCTCCTGTACAGATCTTCCCAACTTAGAGAATCAATAAGCCTGCTCAAATTAGAGTTACTTCTGGAAGGCCTTGCTTTTCAGATGATTGTCATTAAAATGAAATGTCTATCAAAAAACCAGGAACGATGAGTAGATGCCTCAATCAGAAAACCAGATTACAAAGGAATTTAGCAGCCCTTTGGTATTATCATGGATTTGTTTAGGCTAATCACCAACAAAAGCAATGCAAACTAGATTCATCTAGGTACCTGTAAGCTAATTTCAAGTCCACATTTAGGGAAAAATGAATATTAGAGGGATTTTATTATGTGCAAAGTTCCAAAAGCACATAGATATTCTATTATCTGGCCTATATCTTTCTCCTCTTTCTACAAGACTCATATAATAAACATTATTATTAAATGCCTACTACATGCCAAACACAGTGCTCAGTGCTAGTTAAATGTCTTGTTAAAGATCCTACAAGTAGTAAAGGTCAGAACCAGGATCTGAACCCATATCTACTGACTCTAAGTTCAGTGTACTTTCTACCCTACATTGGATAATAATTATGTCTCCATTACTACCAGACTGCATTTTCTACATATCTCTATATAAGGAACTTCTAATTGGTGGCCCTGGTAGTCTAGGTAAAATATTGAAATTTTATTGTATCTTTTCCTCCCTAAATTAAGATGAACATTTCTAACCATCACATGGTTAATGTTTAATAATAATAATCAACATTAATAGAGGTCACATATTGATTACATCTATTCTTAGATGATTTTCACAGGAAACTCTAATGATGTATGATTATAACACTCAAGTATACCACAAGTAATCATCAGGGGAGATTTTTTTACTTAAAGAAATCAAAGTCACCTTTATGGAAATCTATAAAAGAAAAATTAATCTCAAACCACAATCAATAGAAAAGCCTGGAAAGATTCACTAAAAATGTGCTAGATTGGCATCAGAAGGCAATATCAATTGATTATGAAGGCAACATGGTATAGAGGGATGGATTGGAAAACCTGGGTTCAAATCCTGAATCTGAGACTATCTCCTTGTTTATGAGCAAGACACAACCTTTCAGTATCCTTAGGAAACTCACTCAGTCTCTAATTTACAAAATGGTGCTGAATTCTCTTCATATCTTCTATCTCTTCCTCATCTCCTCCTCCAAATAACTGGTTATCCAAATTATTTTTTGCCCTTTGACAGATTTATAGAATGTAATGGAAGGGAAAAAACCCAACACAAAATTTGTCTGTTCACAAACGCTAATAACCTGGAGATTCACATAGAAATTCAGAGTTCAGTTTTTTATAGAAAGCATTAAGGAATCTTAAATATTGTTTTCTTCAATGATAGAACTATTAATTTGGAAAATAACAAGGCAAGGACATTAATGAGAGACTTTAAAATTTATGCCATGGAAACTCAAGCCAAAAAGACTATAATTCTTCTGATAGGGGAATTTGAATAAATAAGAGCAACTTAAAGACACTATTTTTCAATCACTATAACTATTAGTAGTAGTAAATGCCATATTTAAAGTTGTAAATTTGTATAAAAACTATTTTTAACATATATGCTTAATGGAAGTTTCTCAATTTATCAGAAATTTTCTTCCTCACCTCCCCCATAAAAGATAACCTTGTGTAAGTAAGAGAACAGAAGCCATCTCAACAAATGGCAGACAGACCTGAGTCCATATAACACAGTTCCATCAGGGTGAAGGCGGATCATTCGGTTTTTCACTGTCACTCCATGCACAAATGATTTCTTGTCATTTAGAAAATAGGTGTCAGGGACCCACAGCTGATCAGCCACTCGGTTGTCAAGTGTGAGGTTCAGAGGGATCCCAGCATAGGCCAATCTCTTATCTCTCCAGTACTGCTGAAAATACATGGTCAAGGTATAATCCTGAAATAAGAGGAAAAAGAAAACTTAAATTAATTTTTGACTAAGAGCATGTTTGTCTAAATTTTTATTTTAAAGGTAAATTAGCATTGCAGTGAATGCACATTATGACAATTTGAAATGAGTGTAAGAGAGAGAGAAGAAAGAAAAAGGGACAAGGATCCAAATGTATAAAAAAGTTTAGTAGTAGCTCTTTTGAGTGGGGCAAAGGCCTGGACAGTAAGAAGATATCCATCAATTGAGGAATGGCTGAATTAAGTTTGGTATATGAATATAATGAAATATTGTTATACTAAAAATATGAAGGGAACAGTTTCAGAGAAACTTGGAAGACCTGTATGATTTGATGTAGAATAAAATGACTAGAACCAGGAGAACTTTTATATAAGGACATCATAAAGAAACAAACTGGAAAAGTCTTAAGAACTCTAATCAATGCAATGATGATCTACCACACCAGAGGACCTTTGGTGAAACATCTTATCTACTTCCTGACAAAGAGTTAACAGCTTGAGACATATTTTTCTGGACATGGCAAATGATGGGAATTTATTTTGCTTGACTATGCATAATTATACAAAGGCTTCATTTTTCTTTTCAATTTGAGGGTATGACAAGATGGAGAGAGAAAAAATTGGTATTTGTCAACTGAAAAATTTAAATTCAAATATAAAAAAGAAATAAATGCATTGAAGATGATGCAAAGCACATCATTATTATTATACATTATTATAAAATACCAAAATAATGTCTAGAAAATTATAATTAAAGAACAAAAATCATAATGGATAAAAAATGCCATTTATTAACAGATAATTCCTCAATGTCAGAAATGTGTGTCTGAAGTGTACCAATCCTATGTCTAATTAAGATGAATATTAGTCTAGACAAATAACCATTTAAAAATTAGAATATGGGTGTAAAGACAATAGAAAATAATTGTAAAATCACAGAGCTGGGAAGGAACTTAAAAATGTCCCCTTGGACCTACACATTTCTATATCCAGGCAGATATAGCATTAAGCTATCCAAGTCAGATACATTTTCTCTAACTGACTACTCGCTTGCTTCAATTTAAATATATTTTATCTTTTTCACTCTTCTATGGAAGCTATAAATATAAGCCCTTTCCCCCAAACATATCATGATCTGAAGCATTACTCTGAAATTTTCCTTTTAATGCTCTCTATTTCTCCCATCTTCTGAAAGTTACTCTACTGACTGTCTTCCCATATGGCATTTGTGTTGTTCCAAAGTCAGGTTTCATCATTATAACTGGTGATCAAAAGAGATGAACTGAAGGAAGTATTTTTATGCTCATCCAGATTCAGCTGTGTGGTCAAAAGGGAAGTTCCCAGGGGAAAGATTTTGGGACTCTTTAGGAAGAATTCCATGAATAAGACCATCTACTGAATTTTTTTAACATGGGTTTTTTAAAAATAAAATCAGGGCAAAGGGGATCAAAGACAACCTACAATAGAAAATAGAATCCAGTCATCATTTACCCTATAGTACATATTAACTCAACATTGTTGATGATTTTAAAGCTTCCCTTATTTCTTCACAACTCTATGATATAGTTATAATTATTAATTTTTTTTTGCAGTTTTACACAGGAGAAGACTGAGGCTTAGCGAAACAAATAATTTGCTCAAGTTCACACCATTAGCATGGTCAAAGGCAGGATTTAAATTTGAGCTGACTTATACAACCCTCCATCTAAATTATAATGAAGTCAGAAAATATTTTGAGTGCCACAACTGAAGACTTGAGCTTAAACAAAACCAAAGGAGATAAAACCATTTCTCAGATTGTGGATGAAAAATAACTTTAATACCTGAACTTCTCAGTATCTGCTTCTTATCACAGAACCAAGTGTATATAAAGCTCAATAGCATTGTTCTTAACCATAAGAATTTAAAAAAAAAAGTATTCTTAATGTGAGAGGCAGTGGGGGGGGGAAGGGTCTATTGGATAGAAGCTTGGCTTTCAAGTCAGGATGTTCTGCCACTGAGACCCACTAGTTGTGTGCCCATGGGCAAGTCACTCAATTTCTTAGTGCCCCAGCCAACTCTCTAAGACTATGAGTTACAATAGAGTTAGTTGATAATAGCCTCTACAGGGAATTTCCATACTGGAATTTTCTTATGCAACTGACAAAAACAAACCAGAAAAAAACAAAAACAACTAATATCTTGGCAATTGATCCCATCATTTCCTAACAAATAGAGGAAGAAAAAATGGAAACTCTTAGATTTTATATTCTTGGGATTAAAGATCACTGCAGATATAGACTGCAGGTATTAAGACACTTCTCCTTAAAAGGAAAGCTATGGGAAATCTGGACAGCATACTAAAAGACAGAGACATCATCTTGCTGACAAAGCTCCTTATAACTTAAAACTATATATTTTTCTTTTTTTTTAAACCTTTACCTCCTCTCTTAGAATTGATACTAATTATTGGTTCCAAGGAAGAAGAGCAATAAGAGCAAAGCAAATGGGGCTAAATGAATTGCCTTGGGTGACACAGCTAGGAGGTGTCTAAGATAATGATTTGAACCCAGGACCTCCCATCTTCAGGCCTGTATCTCTATCCAGTGAGTCACCTAGCTACTACAGCTATGTTTTTTCAGTAACAATATATAGCTACAACAGTTGGACTATAAGGAAAGCTGAGAGGTGAAGAATCAATACTTTTGAATTATGGTACTGGAGAAGACTTTTGAGAGTCCCTTGGTCAGCAAGGAGATCAAATCAGTCAATACTTAAATTAATAAATAATTAATAAATTAACACTTAAATGAATCCTGACTGTTCTCCAGAGGGCCCAATATTGAAGACAAAGCTTAATTACTTTGGTCACATAATGAGAAGACAAGATTCCCTGGAAAAGGTCATTATGTTGGGAAATTGAACACAGAAGGAGAAGGATGAGCACGAGATGGATAGTTTTATGAAAGTAACCAACATGAATTTGGGCAGACTTGAGACACAGGGGAAGAAAGAAGTGTAGGGTGTGCTAAGGTCCCTGGGGTCTCAATCAGACATAATTGAAGGTCTAAACAACTGTGAAAGAATAAGTATGGACAAAACCAAAATACTTCAAGGCAGAATTAGAAAGAAAGGGTAATACATAAGAAATATGCATTTAAGTGGCTCAGAGTTTGCTAGTTAATATGGTTTAATACATAGCATGCTCTTATTAACACATGAAACAATAAAGAATATGAGAAAGTTATATATATATATATATTATATGTATATGGAGAAGTGGTCAGGGATGGTTTCATGGAGGAAGGCAGGCTTGAGCAGAATCTTTTTTTTTAAATTTTAAATTTTTAAATTTTTTTTGAGCAGAGTCTTGAAGGATTAGCAAAAAATAATGTTGAGTCCTCAAACCAAAATAAAAGGCTTACAGAGGCATGAACATGACATTTTCAGCAGATGTGTGTAGACTGATTACTAATCATGTGTTTTTGGAAATAGTTGGAAATAGAGTGGCATATAAAGTCACATGTTTATAATTGGAAATCTGTTATTCTAAAAACTGCGTTTCCCAGGATCCCACTGACTTCCTGTCATTATGTACTTCCTGTAGACAGGGGGATATATTGAGTGGAATTCCTGGTCTCACTCTCTTTGCTTTCTGGATTGTGATCAAGGTGATAAGTGGGGTTCTTGAACAGGTAGATTAGTCATGGGCCCATGTTTTTTTTTTGTTTTGTTTTGTTACCCTTTTATGCCTTTACTTCTAATGATCATTAATAAATCTCTTAAAATATAATATTTTTATTATTTGAGATTAATTTTAATTTTTACACTTGCATCATCCTATTAGATTCCCAGAATGATTCGGTTAAGTAAACAGTACAAATATGATTGCCACCATTTTGCAGGAGAAGGTATATATAGGGTTTGAGGCAGCTAGATGGTATAGATGGATAAAGTACTGGGCCTCAAGTCAGGAAGACTCATCTTCTTGAGTTCACATCTAGGATCAGACACTTACTCACTGTGTGACCCTGGGCAAGTCACTTAACCATGTTTGACCCAGTTTCCTCATTTGTAAAATGAGCTAGAAAAGGAAATGGCAAATCACTCCAGTACCTTTGCAAAAAAAACTCCAAATGGGGTCATGAAGAGTTGGTCACAATTGAAAAACAAATGAATAACAAATATATAGAGGGTCTCAGATCATCAAGTAAGTTAAAGACTAAGAATTCCACTCCCCAGCCTTCAGATTAGAGATGAGCATTCTTCCTATTATTCTGTGTTTCTAAGTTTAGATGGGTAGGTTGAGGCATATTATGGAAGGAACTAAAAGCCATATCTTAAATTAGATTTGATTCAGTAGGGAACCATTGAAGATCTATAAACAAAATTAAGTCCTCATAAAATGGATTTAATATATAAATATTTCCTTTCTCCCTTCTTTTGTTAAATATATTAATATAAATAGCCCATGTGCTAAAATGTAAGAATTTAAGAAATGTACAGCACGTAACATGCCTAGTGCATCCTTGTGAAAGACTGATGGAAAAGCATGGACAAGAATTACAAAGGGTGAGAAGTCACAAGTAGGTTGCTATCTGCCCTGATCTTTGCAGTGGCCCTGTTGATGAGGTCACAGAATAATTGAAGAATGTAGAATCATATATTAAAACAAGAAATAAAAGAACAATGTTAGTAAACTGTATTATTAAATATGACATTTAAGAATTTATATTTTAAATATCAAAGGGGAGAATGAATGAGAAATCTGATCCTAATAACTAATCTGAATTTAGTTTTTCTTTTAAAAATAAATTAGATTCATTTTAAAATACATCCAATATCTTGATGTGTAATCTTTTCCAATAGCTAAAAAAAAAAGGATAATATGCCCTCTGTCTTCTCACCATACTCATCCTTACCCTAGAGTTCAAGGGAGATAACAACTGTTTCTCTCTGAGATTTCTTGCCACCATTCTTTGAAATGAGATGTCAGAAAGAGAAAGATCGAAGCTCTCAGCCTATCATTAGGCTGGAGCTTCTAGTTACTTATGGTACTAAAATTAACATATCACTTTGCACTTCATTATTAACTTATTTATCCTACTCTACCACTTACAGTAATTGGGAAATTCTGAACTGGGTTAATTTCATAGGAAATATAGTTGTATTAAGTGAAGGAAGATGAAATAGAGAGGGAATGTTATGGAATGCATAGAAAAATAAGGACTGGGAATAGTTGGATAATTTCTAAGATACAATCATCAGGGTCAATTGAGCTGTATTCCATGTTTCAAATTAATGTGTACATGATGATATCTCATTTTCTATAGGACCTTGATCACTAGGAGGTTTCTTCTTAAGATTTATTCCTGTATCCCTTCCTAAACTTTTCTTGCTCCAGGTATAATCATTGTTCCTTATGACTCTGTTAGGGTTCATTTCCATATTATTGTTATGCAGTTGTTTTAGTCATGTCTAATTCTTCATGGCACCATTTGGGATTTTCTTGGCAAAGATACTGAAATGATTTGCCATTTCCTTTCCTAACCATATAGGAAGTCAATAAAGAAATAACCCTCTACAACAATTATAGGCAGACTTCCAACCTTTACTAACCCATAGTTATTTGCAGAGCTTGTAATGTTACCATTATTAAGCACCAGAGAAAATTGGATCTAAATGCTCTTCTCTTGTGTTTTCACATACTGGCATCCCCCAAACTCATACACATGGCTATGGTTTCAATTTATTTTAGGGAACTGGGTAAGGACTAGAGTTGTAATTCTATTACTCTATGGAAGTCCAGGTGCAGAAATACCCCTTTATCAATGTGGTATTTTCACTTTCTCTGAAAATTAATTATCTTAGAGAGTTGTCAAGAGCAGAGGTGTCACACATGGGACTGAGGCTTACAGCACTCCTGGGTGGTGTCTCAATCAGAAGAAGAATGTTGTTCCTATATGATTTTAATGTGTTGATGTACTAACTCGAGATAAAATATATTAAAATGTGTGGTTTTCTATGTTCATAGATGGTCCTCAGGGATCCTGATATAAAGTTTGTTGGCCAACTTTTCTCCTTGAGTTTGACCTCTCTGATCTAAAGCACTGAGAGAAAGGTTAAGTAAATTGTTTGCAGTCACATAGCTACTGCATGTCATAGACTACATTTGAACTATGGGGTTCCTAGTTCCAAGGTGAGTTCACTTTTTTCTATGCTACAGTGACTTTCATGATTAATTTAGTCAACAAGTATTCTTTGATTATTTCTCATTTACTAAAAACCATGGCAGAAGATGAATGGTTCCTGATGACCAGAAATTTTTAATCTAATGTGAGATGTAGACTATACTAAAATAACTATAATAAAAAGTGGTGCAGAATGAGGTGCTATAGAAATGCAACTAATAATTATGAAAGGTTGTAATGGTAATAATTGAGAATGAATGCTTCAGAATGTAGTTGATATTGGAGTTTGATCTTCATAAATGGCTAGGAATTTGACAGTCAGAGATAGGGAGAGGGAATTTCTGACAAAAGGAAAGGCATAAATAAATACTTCCTTCTCTTCCATGGATGCTTTTAGTATTTGTTTCGATATGATTTCTTTGATAAGTTTATGTTATCAGAAATGCATACTTCCTGCACAAGTTAGATCACAAATCATCTATACCTAGTCTTGTGGATTCCTCAATCCAGTAGCACTGGTCTCTTTCCACCAACAAGATTGTAAATCTCTCAATTTAGAACATTTTCTCTGGCTGTCCCTCATTCCTGTAATGCACTCATCTCTACCTACTGCCTTCTTTTTCATTCTTTATGTCCCAACTAAATTCCAGAAGTCTTTCCCCTCAATTCTAGTCCCTTTCTTCTGTCAATTCTCTCCTATTTATTCTGTATAGAGCTGGTTTGTGTATGTTTGTTCTCTTCCCCCATTAAATTGTTAACCCCTTAAGAACAAAGACTAACTCTTGCTTCTTTTTGTAACCCTAGTACAATGCCTGGCACATAGTAAGTGCTTAATGAATGTTTATTGATTGACTGTATAAACCCTGCCCATGGCTTGTTATGTTGGGGACTTCTTTCTAGCAATTTGAGTTGTTCATCTGCTCATCTTCATTTTCACTACATTTTCACCTATTCACATTCACTTCCTTTTCTAGTTATAAATCTCTGTGATGATTTCATTTATAGAGTGCATTCATAACCTGGCTTCTAGACATACTTCACATAACAATGTGAATAATCCCCTTTGTGTACTCCGTAATGGCAAGCTAAGCTGTTCTACTTCTCTGTTCTCTGGACCAGGTATTCCATCTCATTCTTATACAACTGTCCTTCCTGCCTAGAATGCCATCCCTTTTCACCATCATTTTTTTAGAATCTTTAGCTTTATTCAGCTTTTATCAAATGGCATTTCTTTCATGACTTTACTGATGGCCCTAGTCTATCTCTCTGTCTGTGCCTTCTCTCTGTCTCTGTCTGTCTGTCTGTCTGTCTCTCTAATAAAATACATACTATATATTTATGGTCAGATCTATTATTATTTCATTTATATGGGCCTTCCCCTGTAAGTAACTCCCTCTACCAATGCAAATCTACAAGTCTTCCATACTTTCTAATCTTAAGAGAATTGACTGGATCACTAAGAATTTAAATAACTTGACTTGGGTCCTCCAGTTTCCATATGTCAATAACAGAATTTTCTTCCTGATTCTGAGACTGGTTCTCTGTCCTTTATACCATGCTTCCTGTCACTTTATATTTATTTACCTATTTATATGTTATATTCCTCAAAAGAATGTACGTTCCTTGAGGACAAGAACTGCATTTCATTTTTTTGTCTTTTTTTTATTCCTGGAGCGTAATCAGTTAGTCAACAAGTATTTTGTTCTTATGCTAGGACTGTGCTAAGTATTCTGATTATAAAGAAATGTAAAGGCCATTTTCTGACCTCAAAGAACTCACAGTCTAATGGAAAGACAAAATGAAGACAAATGGTCAAGAAATCACTTGTTAAATTGATTTAGATGTGCAGTTTTGCTGGTAATTTACTTCAGTCTATTTACACCTGAAATGAGTCATTCTGTTTAGCTCTTTGGGTAACTTACAGCTTTAGGTCTTCAGAGACCATAAAGCTCAGTCTTGTAACATGTCATGGAAAAAAGAAAACAACTGTTAAAAGGATGGGCATTTGTTTCAGGGTGAGCTAGATAAGGTATGCATCTGGAAAGACTTTGTCCAGATAAAAGCACTTGAATCCCAGTAAAAGCTCATCGATCAACTCATACGTTAGGAGTTAGTTCATCTTAATTTTGTTACAGTCTTAGAAAAATCTCTAGCCCTCTTCTTATTCTGATATTCATTCAAGTTAAAAATGTATTTATTCTCTGGCTTTTTATTCTTAGGCCAGTAGCCAAAAAATGGTCCATTATACACTGGTATGGTAACCACACTGTTAAACTTGTTACCATTAGGACAATTGTAGCTTCTTTCCTCCCCTTACAAAATTCTACCATAATATTGGCATCAATTCTTTCACAACAAATATTTTGTTGTAGGTATATTCTAATTTCTTAAGAGAGCCAGGCAGGACCTTAATCCTAGTGGAACTGAGATAATGAGTAGGTTACCAAGGGAGGAATTAGACACAGAGAAACTAAACAAAAACATATTTTCTAGGGCTTGGGTACAAGATAGAATTCTTTTCATAAGGAACACACAAGAGACTGATGATTGTAATTGTAATATAAGGTCAGGGTATAACAAACACCATTGCTGACCTAATGCTAAGCCAGCTGAGCTATGCAGCCATTGCTCCTTATGTTTCCAATTATCTGTATTGCACCCCAAGTTAGAAGTAGGGCTGAACCACCAGGATGAGGTTAAGTGGTCACAGTCATTGGGGACGAACAAGGATAGAAGCCAGCTTGTCATTACATTGCATTACATGCAAAAGTCAAGGGATTTTCTTAAACTGAAAATGATTTTTCCTTACAAGAAAACTATAAGCAGGGCCATGTTAATTTAGATGCTAATTATTCACTTCACCTCTCTGAGACTCTGCTCTTCCTTTGTTAAATGAAGATGCTGGACTAAATGATCTCGAAAGTCCCTTCAAGCTCTAAAGTTTATATGATTTTATATTTGAGTAGTCTTTAATTCCTCTTCTTTTCTATTTAAGGACATTATCCCTGTTATTTCTAGCATCTTTCCATGTATATATGATAGCAAAAGATATTAATACTTTGAAAAATATATTATTATCGTAGATTTTGAAATGTAAGTGACCCTTGAGGATAATGATCATCTAAGCCAACAAAATAATTAAAAAAAATCAGAATGTAGCAGTTGAGTGACTTGCCCAAAGTTACACAGATAGTGATCTAGGAAGTATTTAATCTCAGTTTGTTTGACTATTCCAAAACCAATATTATAAGGATATGAATAAAAATGTGAAGTATAGGCAATCTTTATCTTAGCAATGGATTATATTTTTATAGCTTATGTCTGTTCTAGTTTTATGGAACTCATTATAGATTTCTAGTAAAAGCAATAATAACATTATAAAGAATTTTTAACTTCAGACCAGCCCATAAAGGTATGATTATTTACATTTTGGTTACTTGTGATAGTACTAATGCCCTTTGAAACCATCCAGAACCACAGTCCATCCTCTGAGCCCACCTTGGGCTTCCATGACTATCCAGTGATTCAAGGGGATGGAATGGGGCATGGGTGCCTGGTAGAGATTTCATTAATTGGACAATTAAAGAAACAGAATTGGAAGAAGAGACTTGATGGCAGATGATTCAGGGTTCAGGAGAAAGAATGAATCATTGGGGTCCAACATAAGTAACTCTGTTGGTGGGAAGTGAGGGAATAGGGCAGAGCTTTAGAAGTGGACATAGACACAATTTTTTTGGTGCAGACTCCTTTCTAGGAACTTCTAATACAGATATTTCCTCTATCAATCTATGGAAATTTAGAGAGTTGCAGTTTAAATTATTTGGCTAGGTTCACAGACCAGTGTATGTATATATTAAAACATTTATATATATGTAAATATATAAACATATATATGTATATATATATCAGGGATAGGACAGTATACAAATGCTAAATGACTATTCTCTCAAAATTCAAACTTCTGAAAAGCTAAAAAAGTGACTAGTGTCTTTTTTAATAGCTAGGATTCAAGCAACTTATGATTTTAATCATGTATATTGTACTAAGATATAAAAACATTTCTATGAATTTTTTAGTATTTATCACATCTAAGTGAAATATATATGCTTACATACATATATATATATTCTCTTTAAAAGTGAAAATATTGCTCATTACCCTCTGATTAATTAATTGGAGAGATTCCAAAGTAAACAAAGGAAGAAAAATTAACTCAGTCCTGGGAAAGTAATGTAATCTCTAAACCAAATTTCAATATTTACCTGCAGCTGTGGGAGCCACAGGATATCCACATTTGCATCTGGTTCAGCAAGTTTATGATGCAAAATGTCTCAGCTATGTTGTTCTCCAAGTAGGGTTGATGGAGAATTATTTTGAGAAGCTTACACAATCCCTGGGTGGCAGTGCCTTTCTTCAGAGGCACTGCTGAGACTAAGGCTATACTGAGCAGCCCCAGCAACTGATTTTTACCATTAAAATTGGCTATTTCTAATCTAGTACAGCATCTCTTCCTTGACACTTGTATTCAACATATATTTTCTAATATCTTCATTCCTTTGCCACAACCTACCCCCTGTGGTCTTCCTATTTTTATTTGATGATTATGAGGTGATCCTTAATGCAGTAACCACTATATCATATAAATAAGAATTAAATTAATTCAGGCCATAGGCCCATAGTCTTGGGACTTTAGTGCTGGGACAGGATTTTCATCTTTTGGGGCCTCAATTTCATCTCTTATAGAATAACTGTAATAGATAATTCTTTTCATCTCTAAAATTCTACTCATCTCCTCACATTTTCCTATAGTTTTTCCATTATCTAGAATAATTACAATGTGATAGACTGGCAAAAGAATTGTGAGCTGATGGACTTAAAGGACTAGAGTACTATTTATACACTTGTTGTCACCTATAGATTTCTTTTAGGATTAAAAAAATACACATCTAAAAGAAATACAGAAGCCCAATGGATAGTAAACTGGCCTTGGAGTTAGAACGACTTGGGTTCAATTTCCGTTTCTGACACATAATGACTATATGACCTTGGACAATTCATTTAATCTTTCAGTGCCCTAGGCATCTCTCTAAGAATATACATTTGGGATTTTCCTGTGTTTCTTCAATAGGAGCTTTTATGCTATTGAAATCACAGGTCAGAGCAACACACAGAGAAAGAGACAGAGAGAGAGACAGAGGACCAGAAAGAGACAGAAACAGAGAGATGGAGCTAGACAGAGGCAGATGTTTTTTTATGGAAAAAAATGCAATGAACCAATGTAATTATCTTGACCTCAGGGCAAACAGTCCTACTTCTATCCCATAGCATAATGAATGATACACATTACACAAGAAAAATAGCTGTTAGACTTACATTTTGTGAATTGCAAGATATATAATAACCTAGTGGAAAAAAAGAGATCTTGTTCTTTTTGCAGTGCCTTCCTATAATGCCTAAGATCATGGACTTAGAGGTGGGAGGCACCTCAGTGAACATCAAGCCATACTCTCCCATTTTACAGATGAGAAAAATGGAGAGTAAGCAATTTGCCCAAATGCACATACAAGTAGTAAAACTGAATGATATGGGATTTATATTCCAGTCCTCTGCTCTTTTTGAATTACAGCAGTACTTTGATACTCGAGCATCTTAAGTTGCAGGTAATTTGAGATACGAGCTATCGAGATCATTTTGCTTTAAGTCAAGAGCAGATATTTGAATCACGAGCTTCTGCCACACTCTGCTAGGGAGCCTGCTGAATGTTCAGTTTCACAAATTACACGAGGCTGTCTTGTTTAGTTCAGTGTTTACCTGGCTGTATAGACATCTGTACTGAATTGTTTTTGCTTTCTTCTTTATCTTTTTCTTTATTATCCATTTTTTTGGGTAAATTTCTTAACTTTTAACCATGGATCCTGATGATGCTGAAATTGAAAGAATTACAGCAACAGCAGCATAGGGAGGTTTTTTCAGGAAAATAGTGGTGAGGAGTTTGAGGTGGATGAGGTAATCAGTACCAGCCAGATTAAGGACATGTTGAGGATTTGGGAAAAAATTAGTTTATTAAAAAACACACCCAGAAAAAGTGGTGGCAAGTCATGTGTTGGAGTTGTATGGCAATGCTTGTTTCACACATGATCAAGTGTAGACACTAAGTTGTGTTAAGTGATAGCACATCAAATGAAAACCTTCTCCACTAGCATTTTTGTCTGACCTTGAAGGTAAATAACATTTCATAAGCAAGTTTATTTCTTTACTTTCTTTCTTATTAACTATAAATGTATTTATTTGTTATTTATAAAGTATATTTTGGTATCTAAAACATCTAAAACAAAAAAAAATTCATGTGTTTTTGGGGGTCCAGAATTTGGGGGTCCGGATTAACTGCATTTGCATTAATTTAAAAGCAGAAATTTCAAATCAATGCACTAGCAAACTGAATTACGAGATTGACCATGGAATGAATTAAACTCGTGTGTCAAGGTACCACTGTATTACAAAGCCTCAAATTAGGACAATAAAGCTCCTGGAGGTTAAATGATTTGGCCAAGGTTACACAGGGAACAGGCTAACAGAGATGGAATTTCTATCCTATTGTTTTGACTCAAGAGCTAGAGCTCTTTTCACGGTATTGTCGTATTGTGTTGTCTCTCACTAACCAAGGCTGCTTCCCACATAGCGTATTCCTACTGTCAAACGCAAATATGCTTTATTTGGTAGAATTTGTGAAGAGAACCCAGCTAAAATCCCTGAAGAGGGAACTCCTAATAGATTGTTAGGAGTCTGTCATTTGGGGATATAACTATTCTGAACTGTGGGTTGTACACGTCTGCAACCCTAAAGCAAAACTTACTCCCTAAAAAACTCAAATAGCTGCATAGAATGCTCAGTTCTCTAACATATTCTTCCTGCTTTGCAGTTTTAAATACAAAGCTAATTCTTAAAAAAGCAGGTCAGCAGAAATAATGGAGCTTTTACTTATAACCAAATAAAATGTTGACAGTATCTAATTGGTAATGTGTCTCTGACATGAGATCATGGCATGTTGTCTTTTGCAGACATATTAAGGCAGAATGATAGGTTTTTTGCCTCACATCCAAAGTTCAAGAGGATATTCGAGCAAATGTTGCTCTTTACCTTCACCCACACCTCTAACTTCATCTTACTCTGTCTTTACCTTTTGTCTTAGAATCAATACTGTATATTGATCTTAAGGCAAAAGAAGAGTGGTAAGGGCTAGGCAATGAGGGTTAAGTTACTTGCCAAGGGTCACACAGCTAGTAAGTGTCTGAGGTCAAATTTGAACCCAGGACCTCATATATCTAGGCTTGGCTTTCAATCCCCTGAGTCCCCTTACTCTGCTTTTTAATCTTTCCCCAGTATGATCATAATATGTAACTTGACCACAGTGAAAGCAAGGCAAAATCTCAAGGCTTTCTTACATTTCGGCCATGTTTCTCTCTGGTCTTATCTTTCTCTGTTCTTTCCCACAGTTGTGTGGGAAAGCCTCCAGATGGTCCAAGTTTGTGGTATTTTCTTTTTTATCTTTTGTCCCAGGAGTTTCTGTCTCAAGATTCCTCCCTGAGACACCATCTAAGGTCTATTCCCTGAGCCTTCCTTTCTCCCCACCATCACCCCACTTGTTTGACCCAGATACTATAATTATAAGTCACAGTTCTGTCTCTATGGGTAACACCATGCCCAGAATTCTGTACAAGTTTCAGTAGGCATTGACTGCACTTTGAAAATCACAAGAGATAAATAAATGGACAATAAACCCAGATTTACAGCAGAAGAGTGATAAGAGCAGAAGAGAAGAAAGAAGCAACTGGGAAAATGAAGGAGAGGAAGAGATGGTCCAGGAGCCAGGAGCTTTCCCTTAAGGCTATTTATTTCCTCCTATATAATCCATATATTCTTAAAAATATGGATTATAATTCTATGTATGGATGATATAATCATGTGTAATCCACATAGGCATAATCCTGCACAATCCAGTAACAGTGCCACTTTAGTAGCAATGGAAAAACAAGAGGAAAAAAAAGGCTGCCAGTCAAGCCACACAGCTTTATTAGAGCAATGTAAAGCCAAGAAGATGCCAAAATTCTCTCGGTCATTTCAGTGCATGTTGAGAAGTCCAACATGCCCCAAGAGTAGGAGTCATCCTCTCTCACCCAACCTGTGAGCGGCTGAAATGATTCCTCATTGTCCTTTCAGGGAAACAAAGGAAAATGGAGACAGGCTAGCTTCCCTACCCTCTATTCATTCCTCATTTGTGGATCGGCAAGCATATCCCAGCTAAGTCCCACTTTCTTCCTCTTACTGTGAATGCTTCCCTCGGAGGCTACCTCCAACTTCCAATTTCTATTCCTGGCTTGTTTCTATCCAGCTAGTTATTTGCTGTCTTACTTTTCAGATCCTGTCTTCCTGAGACAAAGCATTGTTTTTTGTTTTGTTTTCCATCCTTTGGAACCCCAGTACTTAGTACATCGCCTGGCACTTAGTTGGCACTTAATAAATGCTTATTGACCAATTGTCAAGTATGTGATTCTATGTGTGGTGCTACATGTAAATATGAATATTCAGTGGGAAAGCAGGAGTCTTATTAGAACTCATACATGACTTTTATACATATATGTATCATATATATCCACACACATACATATATTTTAAAAACAACCCATTTTATTTAATTTTTTGAACCTTACCACCTGTCTTAGAATTGATACTAAGTATTGATTCCAAGTCAAGAGAGTTTAGGGGCTAGGCATGTGGGGTTAAGTAAATTGCCCAGATACACAGCCAGAAAGTATCTGAGTTCACATTGAAACCCAGGACTTCCTGTCTCCAGATCTGATGCTCTATCTATTAAGTCTCCTAGAGGTCCCTAATCATTTTCTTTTTTTAAACAAATATGGACTTAGCACTGTTACAAAGATAATTTAGATATATTCAAGCAATGTTCAACACCATCAGATTGGCAAAAAGTAAATTTCTGTTTGCTATGTAAAGTTCCATCACTTTTACATATAAATGGATGTAAGACCTTGCTGATGTGGCTGTTCCAACCAAAAAAACAAAAACAAAAACAAAACCATATTTAGCCCATTCATTCCTATGGCTTCCTCTGCATCTTCTACCAAGGTTCCTTCCACTAGTTCTCCAAGACTGAATTTGCACCAGTGGAACATTAGGTCAGCTTACTGGTTATATTTCTCTCTTTCTGATACAGACCATCCTTAACATCATTTCACCTGAGAAATCCTTCATTGGTGATATGTTATAGCCTGATCATTCCCCCCCCCCCCCCATCATGCATTTTTCTTTTAGAAAGTCTCTACTTCAATTTTTTTTAGAGAATAAGATACTCCATGATTTGCAAACATACACCATAAATGAAAGAATATTTTTGTTCATAAGGTTAATATGTGTCAGTTGGACAATTTTAGAAAGGCAATTCACGCCCCTCTCCCTTTCTACTTTAGGAGAAATTTCAACATCTGTTGAAAATACATTCCTGGTATTTGATCAGCTCTTTGTCTTATCTATTCGATTGCATATCACAAATGAATGAATGGAAAAATGCATTTATTAACTGTCCCTGTGTACTAGACACTATTATTTTAAGCTATGGGGATTCAACTAATAAAGTGATATGGTCTCTGGTCTCAAGAAACTTACATTCTGATAGGAGAAGAAAATATTTATAAAGGAATAGTAGTTAGGAAAAAATTATGCTCTGAAGTGTCACAAGAATGGAGTCTATAACTATTATAGATTTTCTAGAAGCATAGGAATGACAAAGGGAGGAGGGAAAATATATTGAGGGAGTAGGTCTGAGATGGATGGATGTTGCCAAGTATGGTGCCAACAAGATTTAGTGAATTAGGCTGTACACCTATAGAAATAGGAGAACCTGGCTCTAGAGTGGAGTTCCCTACATGTGTATATTAAATCTCACTGAAATGGAAGAATGGACTCTGCAAATCTTTTGCTTAGTTGCTGATGCAGATGGGGAAGGGCCAAGGGTGACAGCAGATATTATAATGACTAAGGTAGATGATAGAAAAGTAAGACCTATGAAGCACAATCTTGTTAGGATGTCCATGTCTAGAAACCAGACATTTTTCATCCACTTCTTTTTTTTCCTATGTGGATTGTTGGACCAAATAAAATTCTTCTTCATAGATACTCTTCCAATAAGGTGTATCTATCAGAGTTGGACACACTGTACATTGATCCCAATGTAGTGATGCCATTTTATTCTTCTTCGAGTCTGAAGGACAAAAACAACCATACTACATATATGTCAAAATCACATAGAATTCCATGAAAAAATGTAATAAAGGTAATTCTGATCAACTAAACTTTGAGAACTATAACTGGTGAAGCATAAAACAGAAAGGTACTCACTGAGAGTATTTGCCAAATTCATATACCACATTCAGTCAAATTCAAATGCAAAAAGAAAAAGAAAAGATTCCTTCCCCTTAGACAATGAGGATTTCCCCCGATTGTGGATGACATTATGCCGACTGCATCTAGTCCTAAAAATCTCAACTTAAATGGCATCTATCATCACTCAAAAGTCCACATTATGCAATGGAAAATAGTATAAAGTAGTATAATTAGAGATGTGATTATTATCAGTACCATCCTCCCCTCTATTCCAGTCTTTTTCTCTCTAAGATAAGTATGTCTAGGTCCTATGATGTGAACTTTAGACTCTTCTCGTCCTAGTGACTTTCCTCTGGATATTGTCTGATTTATCATTGACTAGACAATTGAAAAGTATTCTAATTAATCTCACTTACATCTTCCAGTCAATATTGTTATGAAGGCAATGACAGAGCAGAGCTACATACCAGGAGATTAGGAGCACAATGTCATGAATCATCGCCAATTTTCAGGTTACATCCCCTCTGTTTTAAGTCATCTATTTCATAAAGATCCTCGAGCACCTGGGAGAAGTATCTGAATTGCCGTTGGAGACCCAATCGACACTTCTCTAGCAATACCATTCTTCTTTTATATATGGCAGCTTTACTATAGATGACCTTTTATCCCTGAGGAAATGCTTGAGTAATAGAATTTAGGCTTCATAATGTTCAGTCTGGGTAACTAAAATGAATTCTGACAACAGAAGTTTCTACTAGATGGAAGCATTTCAGATACACATGAATAAAGATATAAACCGTAACAGTCTTTCCAGGACTATCTTCCTTCGGCAGCTTCCTGAGAGCAACTGAACAACACAGCTCACAGACTCCAACCAGTGGGAACAGGAGTGTGTGAAATTAACATAAATGATACCCTTTTTCCTTTTGGAAAGAATGATTTTGAGACATTCCATTGAAACAGTCCCCATTCTCTGGCTGGGAGCGCATGGCTCCCTGGCTTCCTGGAAAATGCTTGCCTCTAGTTCCCTGGGATTTCTGGTTCCTGAATGACTGAGGGTGAGTCTGTCCAGGCAGAGAGACCAAGAAAGAGTGATAGCACTGGGGGGGTTTAAGAGAGGAGTTTGAGGAAAGATTTTCCTGGTGGGGCAACTGTCTTTGGCTAGGAAGTAAGTGGAGCCCTTTTGCCTTTCCCTGGCACAGCCACTTTTGGCTAATGAAAGGAGACACAAAGGCTGGTTCTATGCTAGAATATATGGTGAAACAGGACTACTTCTGCCTCTTCTTAGAAGCAACTAAGAGATAACTGCCACTTAAAAGGTCACCCTGTGTCTGGAGCTTGGATGGTTTTCTTTTATGATAGAGAAAAAAATAAGGGAGGAAGGGAATAAGGTAGCACAATGGATAGAGTTGTAGGCAGGGAATGAGGAAGAATTGTCTTCTTGAATTCAGATAAGGCTTCAGATATTTACTAGCTTTGTGGCCTTGGGCAATCACTTACCTGTATTTGCCTTAGTTTCTCATCTCTAAAATGAGCTGGAAAAGGCAATGGCAAGCCAGTCCGGCATCCTTGCCAAGAAAACCTCAAATGGGGTTATGAAGAGTAGACACAAGTGAAAATGACTGAACAGGAGCTTTGTTAAGTGCTTTACACATATCTCATTTGATCCTCATGATAACCCTGGGAAGTAGGTGCTGTAATTACTCACAGTTTACAGTTGAGGAATTTGAGGCAAGCAGAAGTTAAGTAACTTGTACTGGTCCACATAGATAATAAATTCTCAAGGCCGGTTTTGAACTTGTTTTCCTGACTCAAAGCACAACATTCTCTTCATTACACCAATTATTTATCTCTAAGAAATTAAGTTATGAAGCTAGTTCTTCTTTCTCTTCCAGGACAAGGCAAAGTTTCCCTGCTTCACCATGTTTATACAGTTCTCCTTTTGTTTCACATAATGGTTTGGTGATGATGGCCTCCTGATTATTAGGGAATAAGAGGAATAAATATTGACTAAAAACAGTAATATTGGCACTATTATATATCTGTTAAGATGTGAGAAGTACCTTCCAGACAATCCCGGGAAGCACAATGTATATATAAGTATGATAACCTTATTTTAAAGAAAGGAAAATGAAGCTCAGGTAAACTGATTTGCTCAAAGTCATGCAACTAATACATGAAGCCAAGTCCCTCCTGACTGCAAATGCTATATCAGTTCTACATATGGAATCATTTTGACTTTTACTAAGAAGACTAAATAAAAATGTTAGAGTATCAAAAGAATCCCAAGGTCATTTGGCTATTGGCAAAGTGAAGTACAAAGTTAGTTCCTCAAGGAATGGCAGTATGTGGCTTACACATCATGTAAATTGATATCAAAGCAGGGAACTCTTAAAAGATTAAGTGCTAGTATAGAGCAAGTTAGAGTTTTTAATTTCAGGAGATTTTAATCTCCTGAAACGTGACCATATGGAATTTTCCAGAACCACTGATTCTCATGTATGAGGATTAATCACCTGACCTGGGAGTTCAGGTAGCAAATGCAGGGAGGTGGGGAAGGAGAAGTGAAAAAACCCTGGAACCATAGAACAGCAACAAAATACAAAGAAAACAACACTAGATTTGAAATGAGGAATCAGAGGTCTTGAGTTCAAGTTTGTCACTTTTGTGACTTCGGGCAAGTAAGTTAACCTCTTTGGACCTTAGTTTACTTATCTGTAAAAAGAAGGGGGTGATGATGGTTTTAAAGGAACTTTCCAGTTTGAAATGAATGATCCCATGACTCAATAAGAAGTCTAAAAATAAGACTGACCAGACATATATAATTTAAAAATGTTTTGAAGTCCCAGGATTACACTGCCCATCATTTAGCATTAAGCTTGCATACCACTGAAGAGAAAGACTTTAGCTCCGCAAGTTGTCATAGTAGAAAGAATATTCAGGGGATGTGAGTTGGTATGGCAATAAAATGTTCCACTTACCAGGTAGGCAGGATCAACAGTCATAATGATAGTCAGGGTAACCTTGGGAGGAGTGGTATTTGGATTACGATGCCTCAGGAGGTACAACTCCTTACCCATATGGAAACCAGCAGAATGTAAACTTCCTAAACTTGTCTTTCAGGGGAGTCTTCGGTCCTCACAAAACTAAGTTAAACTCTCTGTCCGGGGTCAATGACCACAAGAAGACAAGAGAGGATGGAAGCTGGAAATTAACTCCTCAATATATATAGAAAGAGAGAAAATAAAGGAGTGACAATTAACATAAATAAACCCATTAGAAGAAAAGTAAAGGAAAGTTGGTCCAAAGACAGAGCAGACAGTGTCAAAGATGATACAGAAAGGTCTTTGTATTTATAGTCATTGATGAGGAAGAAATCTGTGGACTATCACCTCCCCAGTAAGACAAAAAAGGGGGAGAATTCTAGAAACATTAGCTAGTTCCCCACTAGAGTACATGATAAAACTGGGCCACCTCTGCCTCCTCCTCAAAAAGAATGAAGGAGGGTTAGCTTTAGATGTGAATGCTGCTGCCAGAATCAACAAAACAATATAGCTCATCTGTGAGGCAGAAAAGAAAAGCTTTTGCCAATAACCTTATTGTAATGTGCCAATCTTTCCCTCACTTTTTGCCTGTCTATAGGGAACACTTAAAGGTTTGAGGAGCCTATACTGTAGAGCTGATGTTTTTACTGAGATGGTTGGGTTCTGTTTTAGAAGGAGAATTAAAGTGGGTCAAGCAACAAAAGAAACCTCTTTGTAGCAGAGCAGAGAAGCTCTGGGAAATCTGGTTTCCTCATGTGCCTATTTTCTGTGCTCTAGGCGTCCTTTGGATGAATCCATCGGGCCATACTATAAAGTTGTTTAAGTTCTTGGGCACTGAGGACAAGGATGATGACTCCAGGCCACAACGACAGCTACAGTCTGGTCTTTGATACTCTTTTTTGAGTGCTTCCCTATAATCTGGGGGATGCTAATGTCAGAAGTTATAAGATTCAAACAATTTTACATTTCCAAGTGTTTTCAGTCTGAAAAGGGAGGCAAGGCAAGCCCTCTTATTAAAGAACATATTTGATTCTGTATTTTAATCAGAGCTTGATATATTAGTGACACTAAAATACCATAATTATCAATATTGGTAATCATATAGTATAAAAAAGGACTTATAATTGTGATTAACTTTTCAGATCAACACTGTTGTCATCAGGAAGCATTTTGTTGCCTCTCTATGCAAGACTTTCTACAAAACAGCACTATCCTGGTGCGAACAAAGAATACAAGAAGTGCAGCATTTCTTCAGAAAGAAATAAAGATGGTGCAAGCTAGCACAAAGACAGTTAGAGGAGGCAAGTGTATAAGAAGCACATGCCCTTCACTTTTAGAGAGGATAGAGGAAAGTGGAAGTAAGAACTTCTCTAATTGATTAGAGAAGAATCTTGGAGGAAATGGGGCTTCAGAAACTGCCTAAATCTAGGAAGGGAAAGACATTTTACTCTTCAGTGCTGAATAAAATTATATTTTTATTCACCACTCCAACCATCCTCCCCCGAAAAATGACAAGCTTCATGATTTCCAAATTAAAAAGTAAAGATATTTTAAGAGTTTTCTTTCAGGTTAAAGAGAACTTTCCAATATTATTAAGCCTAATATTTATAGTTTTACACCAGCTGAGTGAACCTTATTCAATTCAATTTCATGTCCTTCCCTCCCTTCTCCAATAAAAAAGTTCTTTTCCAACCATAAGAGGTTGTTTACTGTACCTGGAACATGCCCTCTTCAAGCCTGATGTCATGGCTAGCCTGCTAGACTCCATACTAAATGATGATGATGAGAATAAATGAAGGAAAATGCTAATAATAATATACTTTGTTTTGCAAAAGGCCTTTCAAATTTCATCTCATTTGATCCTAACAACAAACCTACGAAGTAACTCACATTATCGTCATGCACAGATGAAGAAAATGAGGCACAGTAATGCTTTTCACAGAACTCTTACGTTTTTGAGGTAGAATTTGCACTGAGGTCTTCTGGACTCTATCCAGTACTCTATCCACACCTCCAGCTAAGAAAACCTTTTACTTTCATTTCTCCCTATCCCATTCCTACTCATTTATTCAATCTCTAGTGCTTGATTCACATCTCTTGCAGGTATTTTGTACCTCCCCCTTCTCTGAATTATAGAATATTCTACAGATTTGCTTATAACACTCATTTTAGTCATTTCAACCCTGCATTGTCTTTGTCCATTGCTTAGCAGATTTACATGTGTATTTATTGACTATAAACCAGATTATTTTGTTTCTTTCCTATCCTCCCACAGTGTCTAGCAAAGACTGAGTAGTTCAATAAATGGTTCTTGAATGAGTGAATGCGTGCTGTTGAATACCAATTCATTCAGATCATAGGTAATATACTTGGAGGGAAACATACAGTATAATCTCATTTTGCACGTGGGGAAACTGAAATAGAAATTAATTAATTTGCCTAAGGTCAAACAGGTAGTAAACAGCAGATCCAGGATTTGGACTCGTGTTTTCTTATTCCAAGTTCTTTTTATACTATACTACTTTTATTTCTTTTAGTAACATCAAAGGTAGGATATAGGTACAAGTGCTTCAAAGTTATTTTCTATTTCAAAATTTTATCTAAAATAACACTTAATAGAAGCCTTGGGTATCCTATGACCATAGTGTCATAAGTTACTTGAAATAAAATTTCATATAGGAAGTTATAATTATATTTGTACCTTTTTTCACATCATGATTTTATAAATCTTATTCTATATTTAATGAATACCAAAAAGAGAATATTTCCACATATGTAGAAGAATAGGAACATAACATTGTATATGAAATTGCAAATCTTTATTACATGGAGCTGGTTTAAAAAATAATAAATTCATTGCATTTATTTTCAAAGCTGTCCTACTTAGCTGTCTTTCCCTCCCAATTTCTTTCCTCCCCCTTTCTATGTATTAAATTTTGTTTATAAAAACCCTTACCTCCAAGAAAGAAGAGGGGTAAGGCTAGGCAATGGGGGTCAAGTGACTTATCCAGGGTCACATAGCAGAGAAGTGTCTGAGGCTAGATTTGAACCTAGGACCTCCCGACTCTAGGCCTGACTCTCAATCCACTGAGCCACCCAGCTATCCCCCTTTCTATGTATTTTTAAAAACACTTCAATGACTTTCTTCTTGTGGGCAATACTATAATTAGCTCCCCCTCTCTCAAATGCCCAGCAAATAAAGAGGAGAAAATCATGATCCTTAAAATAACTAAACACAATCAAACAAAAGAAGTTCACACATTTCCACTATGAAGTCCAAAAAAACTCAGATCTGGACAACTGGTCCTATCACTTCCTGGAAACCAGGGGGTAAAGAAATTAAGTCAGTGTTAGATTTTATATTCTTGGGCTCAAAGATCATAGCAGATGACAACTGCAGTCATGAAATTAAGATACTTTCTCTTTGGAAGGAAAGTGATGCCAAAGCTGGGTAGTAGAGATATCACTTGCTGATGATGGTTTAGGTCAGTGTTGGTGAACCTTTTAGAGAATGTGTACCCAAACTGTATCTTCAAGCTGCCTGTGAGCCTCCTGTGTTACCCCCAGAGAATGGAGGGAGGAAGTGCTCACATTGGTCTGCTGGCCAGAGGGCTGAGCCAAAAAATGTCCTCCTGCCCAGTAGAGAGTGGGAATGGAGCAACCCCCTCTGGCAGACAGGGGCACATGTGCCATGTCTTCACCAACAAAGGTCTAGATAGTCAAAGTTGGCTTTTCCAACAACAATATATTGTTGTGAGAGACTATAATGAAACCTGAGCACTGCAGAATCAATGATTTCAAATTGTGGTGCTTGAAAGTCCCTTGGACAGCAAGGAAAATTAATTCAGAGTAGTTGATGGAATGTTAGTCAAATACTGAAGCTGAAGCTTACTCTGGCCAAATAAGATGACAGAATTCATTAGAAAAGACCCTAATGCTAGGAAAAAAGACCCTGATTCTAGGAAAGATTGAAGGCAAAAGGAGAAGAGAACAGCAGAGGAAGAGATTTATAGATAGTGTCATGGAAATAACAAACATAAATTAGGCAGATTTGAAAAATAGGGAAAGATAGAAGAGTCCTATGGTGCATGGAGTCATGAAGAGCCAGACATGACTGAAGATAGAACAATAACATACTCTTGCTATACATTCAAAAACAATGGTGAGAAAAAAAAGTGATCATACATACTTTGTTTTTTGAAAGTACTACTTTTCTTGGAAGTTCTTACTTGGATAAAATTAGTGCTTGTAACTTGAGAATATATCAAAAATATTATGCTTAATGAACTTTTTCTAGAGAATCTTTATATTGCATAATTGAAATAATGAAATGGTTTTGTGATTCCTAATAATCTATATTTTCTTAAGGTCCAAATGCAGATTGTAATATTACCATTATAACTCTCACCATCTTATGTGGGTGGGGGGTGTAGAAGTTATCTTTTCCATAGATATAATTTATAATTTATCTGATATTCTATTTATTGAGTGGGCATTCTGACCTGAATGTCATATTGCTGGATTGCCAATTACTGCAAGCAGATTGCAAGAATAATTTGGTAGGTAGGAAGATGATGATTTGATGAAAAAAAATTATGAATAAAGGACCTAAAATTACAAGCCTTCAGAGATAAGATGGATCAACAAAGTCATGCAAATTACTTCAGAAGTCAAAAGGGCAGACAATTCAGCAGATACAAGCTAAAATTAGCATGGTGTTGTTGAATGGTGATGAAAGTTGGTAATTGATGTTGTTACTCATGGACCATCCAAAGTTAACTTCAACCAAAAAAATAGCATTGCATAGAATGTATAGGAAATGAGGAGGAGAAACTTATTCATGGGAATATATTCCTGTTCCCCCCCCCCCCCACAATGGCTTGAGGAAGGAGTCTTGCACAAGCGATTTTCAAGAAGACCAGAAATAGAATGTGATAGAAAATTTAGCTGCCTGCCAGAGTTCTGAAATTTTTTATAAATTCAATTTCTTTATGATGTTGAGTGATAGTTATGCTCATTTTAATTCATCCAACATCTGCTCCTAGTAAATGTAAACAGATGTTCCTAATTATTACCTTTCAGTGCTTGTGTATGCATAGCATGCATAAACATGGAAGATTTCAGTTTGCATGAAGGGAAGGTGAAATGTCTATGGTGCCAACAGAAGCCCTGAAAGGATGATTTGATTGTTAAAATGCCCAATTTTTGTAGTTGAAGTTGGTAAATAAACAAGAAATAGTAAATTATTCAAAAGGGAAAACATTGTTTTAATAAGGCAGGTGTGTTCTCTCAGCTGGGATTTATGGTGGTTTGAAACTTAAATATTCTCTTCCATGCTACCCACAGCCAAATGAGTTATGGCCCAGAGGGGCATAGAGTGGTACAGAATATACATTACTGAAAACAACCTCTATGTAGCATCCAGATGGTGACAAAACACAGGAAGGTCTTACTTCATCCAGGCACTGGATAGACTAGCATACAATTTGTTTCAACTTAATTGTAGATTTTCTTGAATTTGGGAGTAATGTAAAATATTAAAATATAGGTTTTCATGTATAAATGGCCTTATACAGCTAGCAGCTGGGCTATTTTTAGTGGGGGAGGACAATAACAAAGAGTATTCTGAACACTTGAAACAAATCTACTGATTTTCCCAAGGAATAGTACTGATTTAATTCAGTCACTGTAGAATTGATTATCCATAATATAAAGACACTTATTCCTCCACACAAGTTTGTTTCCTTGCATGCCAGATGCTACTACAACATAACCAATGATGTCAATTAATTAGATTCTGTGTTAATCAGAATCAGAGTTTATAATTTATAACTGATGTTATAATTAGCATGTAGTAATTTGATCAAATTCATGATTCACTTGCTTATTTTCTTTTCACCTTTAAAGTTGTGAAGTTGTTGCTGATCAAAATACAGAGAATAATTTGAAAGAAGTGCTGAACTTGCTTCCTTTTTTCTCCCACTACCCAAAGTGCCAACATAGTACCATATGTCCATTACCCGTGTAAAGCTGAACAAAAGGGTATTCCAAAAGAATCATGAACACAAATACTTTCTCAATACTCAATTTCATAGTGACTTGTCATCTTCAAAATTTAATGGGAAAATGTGAGAATATTAACTCTCAAATAATATCGTGTTTTCCTTAGATCATAGAAATCATTTGTGAAATTAAAGGGTAACTCTAAGAATTGTAGAATATAGGCTTAGAAAATTGTTTAGCAATCTCATCCAACCTCCTTATTTCGCTGATCAAGAAGCTTTTGCTACCTGTCTAAGGTTGTTCAGAAAACCTATGGGGAGGGTGGGGCTTTACCAGGATTTAAATACATGTCATTTGATTTCACATACATATTTGCACTAACACTTCTTGATCATCCACATTTATATTTCTCCTAGTCTGCAATTAAGATAATAGGGATTATGAGAACTGTAAGTAGGGAAGACTTTCAGTGATTGCATGGTTGACATGTAAATAGTGTTTGAAAGCTCATAACACACTTTAAATCTATGTTCATATTTTATCACCACATCAACCTATCATGTAAGGAGTGATATTCCCCACCCCCAACCCCTCTACCTTATTCCAGAAAAAAACTTCAAAACATGTCCAGCATATATCAAAACAGGTCCAGCATAAAATTCAGTGACAAGAGTTGGATGACCTGGGTACCTATCATACTTCTGATAATGACTACCTTTGTGATCTTGGGCAAGTAATTTTATTTGATTAGTTTTTCTTAAGAGAAGTTAGATTGCTCAGTGGATAGCACACCAGACCTAGAATCAGGAAGGCTTATCTTTTTGAGCTAAAAGCTGACTTCAGACACTTAATACTTATGTGACTTTGGGAAAGTCACTTAACTCTGCCTCAGCTTCCTCATCTGTCAAATGATCTGGAGAAGGAAATCATGAACCATTCCAGTATCTTTGCCAAGAAAACCCTAAATGTGATCATGAAGAATTGAAAGTGAATGAAAAAAGACTGGAGTGAAGTTTTTTTAAACTCTTTTTTTCATTCTTTCTTTTTATTCTTTGTAAGGCAGAATGACTTGAATGAGGATGAAAGTGGTGGGATATATTGGGAAATGAAAGTATTCTAATGGAAAATATATTAATATATTCTTTAAAGAAATGCTTCCTAGGTATGGCAAAGGATACAATAGGGACTGAAAGATAGAATATCCCAACAGAGTAAGTCAAAGTAGATATTGCATAAATTGAGAGAATTGAGTGAATATGAATCTGTTCAACACAAGAAAGTTTTGTCATTCACAAACTTCATTAACTTGATCAGGGCAAGAGGGATTAATAAGTACAGAACTTAAATAGAGCAGAGACTGATTATGTAGAGTAGAAAGGGTTCAGTAGTAGGAATGGATGGATGAAAGAGAATGAGTTGAGGGGAATTCCAGGTAAATGTGGAGGCAGTCTAGACTCAGGACTCTTACTCTCTTCAGCACACACTGATATAGACTACCTCAAAAGACCAAAAAAAAACCCCAAATTCATAAGAATGAAGGGACTCTACAGTAAGGTGCAGCATTGAAGGAACATGGGATTTGGGCATTTCCATACTATAAGGGAGTTTAAAAGCTCCCACCAAAATGTGAGCTGATCTACCCTCCCCCACCCCACCTACCAAATCAGAGTCAGAGCCAGCATGCGACAGAATCAGTGAGTTAGTGAGGGGCACCTCTAGAGCAAGTGAGGGGCATCTCTAGAGTGAGTGAGGGGCACCTCTAGGTCCTTGGGAACTGACTAAGACCACTTACCCCTGAAAGCAGATAGACCTGAAACCCCAGCAGGCTTAAGAGCACAGACCATGGGCACCGGCAGGGAGATAGCACAGAATAGGGCAGCAGATAGCAGAAGCTGAAGAGATTCAAGAGGTTGCCCCAGGCAAAATCCTTGCTCCTTAAATCCATACACAGAGAGCCTGTCCATCTCACTCAGATTTCTAACTAAAAAGGGAAGGAAAAATCTCCACAGAGATGCCAATAGGGCCCAGGAACAACAAACTTCCTCTAAGAAAAACAAGAAGAAGGGGTTGACCTGGAATTTTTGTATGGAGGAAAAACCTAGACTAAAGAGGAAATAGAAGGGGAAATTCAAATAAATGCACCAAAACATTCCCCCCAAAATGGAAATTGTCCACAAGCTCTTGAAGAATTTAGATTGGAGCTTATCAAAAAGATGGAAGCCTTCTGTAAAGAAAAGTAGGAGATAGTTCAAAGAGAAAATAACAGTTTAAAGGACAAGAACTCAAAATTGGAAAAATAGCTGGAAGCCACAAAAAGAAAGAATAGACCAAAATGAAAGGGAAAACCAGTCTTTAAAATCCAGAATTAGGCAATTGGAAGACAATGACCTTGCAAAACAAGGAATTAATAAAGCAAAGTCAAAAGACTGATAAAATAGAAGAAAACATAAAATATCTCACTGAGAAGATGACAGATCAGGAAAACAGAGGAAGGAGAGACAATTTGAGAATCATTGGTCTACTTGAAAAGTCAGAAATAAACAGAAATATTGACATCATACTACAAGAAATCATCCAAGAAAACTGCCCTGATGTTTTTGAACGAGGGGGGCAAAATAGACATTGAAAGAGTTCATAGAATACCTTCTACACTAAATCTTCAAAAGACAACTCCCAGGAATGTAATTGCTAAATTCAAGAGCTTTCAACCTAAGGAGGAAATGCTACAAGAAGCCAAAAAGAGACAATTCAGATACCAAGGAGGATCAAGCAGGATCACACAAGATCTGGCAGCTTCCACACTAAAGAACTGCAAGACTTGGAATATGATAATCAGAAAGGCAAGAGAATTGGGTCTTCAATCAAGGATCACCTATCCATCAAAACTGACTATATACTTCCAGGGGAAAGTATGGGCATTCAACAAAATAGTTGATTTCCAAGTATTTGTAAAGAAAAGGCCAGAACTAAGTGGAAAGTTTGCTATCAAAACACAAAGATCAAGAGAAACATGAAAAGGTAAATAAGAAAGAGAGGGAAAAGGGGAAATGTTTTTTATTTAAACTTTCTTCTTTAAGGACTACAATAAGATCAAATTATTTATATTAATATATGGGGAACTATTGTTTGTAAATCTCAAAAATTATATTCACTATTATAGTAATTAGAAGAATTATTCACAGGAAGAGATTGAGGTAATAGGTGCTATAAGATGATATGCAAAATAAGAAAAAGGGAGGGGAGGAATTGAAGATGGCACCAAGAGATACTTGAAGAAATAATATAAATAGGATAATCTTTATCACACAAAGATACACATGGGAAAGGAAGGGGAAGAATACTTTTATAAGAAAGAGAGGAAAAGAGTGCTAATAGGTAGTACTTAAACCTTACTCTCAGTGAAATCAATTCTGAGAGGGAAGAGCATCTAGACCCACTGGGGGTCTTAAATTCTATCTTATCCTACAGAGTAAGGGAGAAGGGAAAACTAAGGGGGGTAGAGGGGAGGAATTACAAAAAGGGAGGGAAAGAGAGGAGGGAGGGAACTTAACAGACCCTAAAATAATAAGAAGGGAACAAAAAGGGAGGGGTCAGAAAGGGAAGCATATCAAGGGTGGGGATTAGGGGGATTTATTAAAAGCAAACCACTGGTTGAAAAAGATATAGCAAAAGAAGAAAGGACAGAACTAGGAGAAGATATAAAAATGCTGGGGAATACACAAGTGACAATCATAACTTTGAATGTGAATGGGTTGAAGTCACCCATAAAAAGAAAACAAATAGGAGAGTGGATTAGAATCCAAAATCCTACCATATGTTGTCTACAAGAAACATACCTGAGGTGGGTAGACACTCAAAAGGTTAGAATTAAAGGTTGGAGCAAAACCTATTGGGCCTCAACTGATAGAAAGAAGGTAGGAGATGAAATTATGATATCTGACAAAGCCAAAGTAAAAATAGATCTGATTAAAAGGGATAGGGAAGGTAAATACATCCTGATAAAAGGGAGTATAGACAATGAGGAAATATCAGTAATCAACCCGTATGCACCAAATGGCATAGCATCCAAATTTCTAAAAGAGAAACTAAAGGAATTGAAGGAGGAAATAAACCGTAAAACTATATTAGTGGAGGACTTGACTCAACCACTATCAAATTTAGATAAATCAAATAAAAAATAAATAAGAAAGAGGTAAAAGATGTTAGAGATGATAGATATATGGAGAAAAATAAATAGGGACAAAAAGGAATACACCTTTTCAGGAACACATGGTACATTCACAAATATTGACCATATACTAGGTCATAAAAACATGGCAAACAAATGCAGAAAAGCAGAAATAATTAATGCAACCTTTTCAGATCATAACACACAAAAAATAATGATCAGTAAACATACATGGAGAGTCAAATAAAAAATTAATTAGAAATTAAATAATATGATTCTCCAAAATTGGTTAGAAAGCAAATCATAGAAACAATTAATAATTTCATTGAAGAAAATGACAATGATGAGACATCCTTTCAAATCTATGGGAAAGCAGCCAAAGCAAACTCTCACCTCATCTTACCTCAGTCCTCCATCCTGTTGTTCCTAATAAATACCCTTACTTGCAAAAGGAAGAGAAAAGAGTGTTTCCTCATAAACCTCAGAGTCCACTCAGGGGAGAGGGGTGAAGCTAAAGGCTTCAAAGAAGAATGGTGGTGAACGGTGATGTTGAGGGAGGAGGAGGGTAGGAAAAATATTAATCAATTAGTCATCAGTAGTGATCAATAGGCAAACCCAGAGTATCCCTTCTAGTAGCATTTCTCTATCTCTCAGAAGTATTTCTATCTCCATTATAACTAGGCACCTTGAGTGTTCCCCTAGTATGTCTCTAGCTAAGTCAGTGTATCCCAATTATTACAACAAGAAATAGTTCAACAGATTATCTATTTCTAATACACATAGATGCAAAAATCTTAAATAGGATACTAGCAAAAAGACTCCAGCAAGTCATCACAATGGTTATTCGCTATGATCAAGTGGGATTTATACCAGGAATGCAAGGATGGTTCAATATTAGGAAAACCATCCACATAATTGAACATATCAACAACCAAACCAACAAAAATCAAATGATTATCTCAATAGATGTAGAAAAAGCCTTTGACAAAATACAACACTCATTCCTATTGAAAACACTAAAAAGTATAAAAATAGAAGGGTCTTAACTAAAAATAAATAGTATTTATCTAAAACCATCAGCCAACATCATCTGCAATGGGGATAAACTAGATGTATTCCCAAAAGGATCAGGAGTGCAACAAAGATGCCCATTATCACTGCTATTATTTAACATTGTTCTATAAACACTAGCAGTAGGAACTAGAGAAGAAAAAGAAATTGAAGGTATTAAAATTGGCAGTGAGGAGGCCAAACTATCATTCTTTGTGGATGATATGATGGTCTACTTAAAGAATACTAGAGAATCAACTAAAAATCTAGGAGAAATAATCAACAACTTTAGAAAAGTTGCAGGATACAGACTAAAACCACATAAGTCATCGGGACTTCTATGTATCTCCAACACATCTCAGTAACAAGGATTAGATGGAAAAATTCCATTTAAAATCACCCTCGACAATATAAAATACTTAGGAATCTATCTGCCAAGACAAACACAGGAACTACATGAACACAACTACAAAACACTTTCCACACAATTAAAACTAGATCTAAACAATTGGAAAAACATTAACTGCTCATGGGTAGAACGAGCTAATATAATAAAAATGACCTTCCTACCCAAACTTATTTACTTATTTAGTGCCATACCCATTGAACTTCCAAAAAAACTTTTTTACTGAACTAGAAAAAAACATAACAAAGTTCATTTGGAAGAACAAAAGATCAAGGATATCCCGGGAAATAATGAAAAAAAATGCAAAGGAAGGTGGCCTTTCAGTCCCAGATCTCAAATTATACTATAAAGCAGTAGTCATTAAAACAATTTGGTCCTGGCTAAGAGACAGAAAGGAGGATTGGTGGAATAGACTTGGGGTAAGTGACGTAAGCAAGACAGTCTATGATAAGCCCCAAAATCCCAGCAATTGGGACAAAAATCCACTATTTGATAAAAACTGCTGGGAAAAGTGGAAGACAGATTAGGTTTGGATCAACATCTCACACCCTATACCAAGATAAACTCAGAATGGGTGAAAGATTTGAACATGAAGAAGGAAACTATAAGTAAATTATGTGAACACAGAATAGTATACATATCTGACCTTTGGAAAAGGTAAGATTTTAAAACCAAGCAAGACTTAGAAAAAGTCACAAAATGTAAAATAATTATTTTGATTACATCAAATTAAAATGTTTTTGTACAAACAAAACCAATGTAACCAAAATTAAAAGGGAAGTAACAAATTGGGAAACAATCTTCATAACAAAAACCTCTGACAATGGTCTAATTACTCAAATTTACAAAGAGCTAAATCAATTGTACAAAAAATCAAGCTATTCTCCAATTGATAAATGGGCAAGGGACAGGAATAGGCAATTTTCAGTTAAAGAAATCAAAACTACTAATAAGCACATGAAAAAGTGTTCTAAATCTCTTATAATCAGAGAAACGCAAATCAAAACAACTCTCAGGTATCACCTCACACTTAGTAGATTGGCTAACATGACAGCAATGGAAAGTAATGAATGCTGGAGGGGATATGGCAAAGTCAGGAGATTAATGCATTGCTGGTGGAGTTGTGAGTTGATCCAAGCATTCTGGAGGGCAATTTGTAACTGTGCCCAAAGGACGCTAAAAGACTGTCTACCCTTTGATTCAGCCATAGCACTGCTGGGTTTGTACCCCAAAGAGATCATAAGGAGAAAGACTTGTACAAGAATATTCATAGCTGTGCTCTTTATAGTGGCAAAAATTTGGAAAATGAGGGGATGCCCTTCAATTGGGGAATGGCTGAAGAAATTGTGGTATATGTTGGTGATGGAATACTATTGTGCTAAAAGGAATAATAAAGTAGGGAAATTCCATGGAGACTGGAACAACCTCCACAAAGTGATGCAGAGTGAGAGGAGCAGAACCAGGAAAACGTTGTACACAGAGACTGATATACTGTGGTACAATCGAATGTTATGGACTTCTCCATTAATGGCAATGCAGTGATCCTGAACAAACCGGTGGTATCTGTGAGAAAGAACCTTATTGCTGTTGGCCATGGGAAGGGCGAGGATGGAGAGGGAGGAATAGAGTATGATTTTTGTAACCCAGGAATAATGTTTGAAATTGACCAAATTAAAAAAAAAAGTAAGAAAATGAGTTGAGGATGTGAGTACACTGAGCTTCCTTCATTTTCAGTTGAACCTTCATCTAAGAGAGACTGTGAGAAAGTCTGGGTGCTAATCCTCCCTGTCCCCCAGTCTTCCTCTCTACAAAATATATACCACAGATAAACTGTTATTTGGTTGGGTGTGTTTGTAAGCCGCTTACCCAAAGAAGAACATTGCTTGATCTCTAGCTATTGGGGGAAGGGGAAGTGTCCAGGAGAACAAAAAAGGATGCTGAATATGACATGTGAGTGATGAGGTCATATCATTATCTTTTTTTTTTCTCTTTAAAATGCCTTTTGATGGGGCAGCTAGGTGGCTCAGTGGATTGAGAGACAGATCTATAGATGGGAGGTCCTGGGATCAAATCTTACCTCAGCCACTTCCTATATCTGTGATCCTTTGCTAGTCACTTAACCCCCATTGCCTAGCCCTTTACCACTCTTCTGCCTTGGAACCAATACACAGTATTGATTCTAAGGTAAGACAGAAGGTAAGTTTTTTTTTAATGCCTCTTAGATTTTCCATTTCTTCATCTCCATTTTTGCCGTTTCCATAGGTTAAACACTCACTATCCTTAGCTGAACATGCTTAAACAATCCTCTAGTTACCTTATTTCAAGTCCACCTAACTTCTATCATCATCCTGAAATCCATATGAACTAACTTGAAATTGCAAGGGCACTTCACTTGACCTAGTGACCCACAGTTTTAGAATTCAGATATGATCTGGGATATAGCTTGTACTCATTATTCTGTACCTGCCAGGATGGTTGCGTAGAGCCAGAGAAGGCAGGTTACTTCATCTGAGAAAGGTCACATTCTAAAAATGCTCCTGGATAGACATGGCTGCCTGCCTTTTCTCAGTCCTGAGTTGCCTTTTTCAATAAGAATTTCATTATTAGTTCAATGCAAACTCAAAACCTCAATCCTTCCCTGTATTCTTCGGTTTCATTCCTACCCATTTCTTCCTGGCTAGCTTAGAAAAATGAACATCTACTATACACTGTGTTCACATATACGTCTTACATATACTTTCCTAATAAGTTCTACTGGCTTCAGCAAACTCATTAATTCCTCCCTGTGTACTGAGCACTGTGATAAGCTCTGGAGGAATATAGGCAAAAACACAGACTCAACCCTCAAAGAATTCATATTTAATAAGGGAGACAACATGTAAATAACTGTAAAAGATACATGAAATGTAAGGGGAAGATACTCTCAAAGGAAAGGCTTTGGTTAGTAATGCTAATTCTGACTTACTTCATTGGTCTCCAGGCCTTGCCTCTGTCCTCCAGCTTGGCCTGACATGCCAAACTGGGTATAGCCAGTGTAATAATTCAGGTCTTGTAGGGATTGAATACTGGCCCTCTGTTCATGTTTTCTAAATTAGTCCATACTGCTTAATGGTTGAATCCAGGTTTAAAACATTATTTACCTCTATTGAGCTAGAGGTAGCTATGCTTCAGTGGTTTAAAGTACGGTACTTGGAGGCAGAAAAAATTGAGTTTAAATGTGGCCTCAGACACTTCCTAGCTGGGTGACTCTGAGCAAGTCACTTAACACCTGTCTGCCTCAGAAAGGGATCCACTGGATCCACTGGAAGAGGAAATGGCAAATTACTCCAGTATCCTTGCTAAGAAAACCACGTGGATAAACATGGTCCATTGGATCATGAAGAACTGGACATGGACTGAACAACAGCTGCAACAATAGCAACTCTATGGTCTGCTTTGTTCTGTCAACCTAGAAAGACACAGAACCACTAAAGCAGGCAGCAAAACCAAATCTTTACTCAGGAAAGAGATAGTTCCATAATAATTAGCCACTACACTTACACAGAGCCCAAGGCTAAATACCACTCCAAGTGGAACCCTGGGGGCTCTGGGGACAGTGTCTCCGAGAGGATCACAGTTCTAGATGCTTTTCCAAAGAATAATAAGACTTGATGATTATATTCCTTTTGGGGAATTAAGTACAGAAAACAAACTCTGACAGTTTACAAGTAGTCTAGGGAAAGAGACTGTAGCTAGAGGCTAGAGTATCAGGGATACAATGGATACAAAAGAATGGCTTCAGCTAGGTATTGGTCTTCTTGGGAAAGGATCTCTGATACAATGTGGAAAACCTCTAAGAGAAAAGCGGTTCTTGAGGATTTGAGCATTTCTATTACTCCTATTCAGAACACTTAATGGATTCTTAGAAATCTCTTATTCAGTCTAAGGCAAAGTTAGTTTGGGACTTCCCTTAAAGACAAGTTCTCTAGGGAAATGGGCAATCTTGGGGCTTCCAGAATTCATGTTCACAATCCCCAGAGAACCTACAGATAATAATGAGGATATTATCACTCTCAAAGTTTTCTGGCTTGTACTATATATTGCTGCTCTCTTGCTAAAGGAACTACAATAATTCTCTACTGCCTACTCCATCAAGTCCAAAGTTCTGGACTTGGTTCCAAAGGCCATCCACAATTTGCCGCTGTTCTAGCTAACATTTACCCTACTGGCCATAGAAATGCCATGCTCATTCCTGCCTCTTTGCTCTTTTTTATAGTGTTCTTTCTGTATATAAAATCTCTCCTTTTTCCTCTGACTATCTAAATTCTACCTCTTCTATAAGACTTAGGTCCCACCCAATTCTCTCCATTATATCTTCTCCTGTGGCTCTAGCATCCATTCATCTTTTCCCCTTTCTGAATTCCTTTTCTCCTTAAAGCCAGCACCATACAGTTATTCACATAAATTTTCTTTAATAATTTCCTGTATCTTTTTTTCTGAGTAGATTTTAAGTTCCTGGTATATAGGACAATTCATTGTATCGCTTAGGACTTAGAGGCCCTGACTTGTACTAGTTTGTTGATAAGCTACCAAAATGTCTACATTTCAATTTAGTTGAAATTATGTGGTAGAATTATGAATGCTGAAAATGGCACCAAAATGACGTGTCAATTAGAAGTGGGGTAGCCCTTTCTGAACACAGCTGTCAGACAGCATAAAAACGTCTAAAAAATAAAGTAAAAAAATACTTCTGGAAAATAGTAGATGGAGGTGGAAGTCACTATAGACTTCCCACATGTTGAATACGGAGAAAGATATTTTTTATATACTGTTGTCTGACAACCTTTTCCTGGTGAAGAGCAACACTATTAAAAGTACCCAATCTGAATATGAAAGGTATATATGACTTAGATGGGATGCTAACCAAGCACAGGGCAGCCAGGTAGTATAGTAGATAGAGTACTAGTCCTGAAGTCAGAAAGACTCATGTGCTTGAGTTCAAATCTGGCCTCAGACATTTCCTAGCTGTGTGGCCCTAGGCAACTCTATAAACCCTGTTTGTCTCTCTCTTATCTGTAAAATGAACTGGAGAAGAAAATGGCAAACTGTTCTGGGATCTTTGCCAAGAAAACCCCAAATGAGGTCACAAAAAGCCAGGCATAACTGAAAAATGACAAGAAGAAAATCCCAAAGTACAGATTCTTTTATTTCATGAATTTACTGGAATATATTCTACACACACACACACACACATATGTATATGTTTTAATATATAGTTTACATATTGAGTCTTTCAAGTGGTTGTTTTTAATAGCTCACATTTATATATACTTTGAGGGATAGAAAAGACTTTCCACACAAGAGTCTCAAGAAGCAATACAATTATTATTCCTAACCTCTATCATTTTATAAAACAAACTGCGGTTCAGAAAAGTTTGCATATCTGTCTGAGCCAAGGTCTCACCATCTCTTCCCACCTGAAAGTTCAGTAGCCACAGGAAATTTGACCTCCTGGGTTTTCTCCTACCCCTATTTACCCTTTCTTGAGTAGCCTGGTGTCCATCACACTCTAAAGGTTTCACCATACTGATACTAGAGCTAGTTCAGACATGGTTAGTACTTGGCACCTCAAGTATGGCAGTAATCATTACTATTACTGAAAAGATTCAAGGCTGTTAAATGACTTCTAGGGTTAGTAATTGTTGGAGCCAGGATTTACACCCTGCCTTGGCTACTGATTAAGAATGATGGTGTTCATATTCACATAATACGAGCAGCTCAGATACATTTTGGTCTATTTGGTGGCTTGCCAATGAAGGCCAGTGGGATAAAATGTGGTTGGTATGTGTGGGTTTCACCATATTTAATGACATATGTATATGCAGTGGTCTGAGAGAAACTACCAAAGATAGAGAAAAAGGTTATATTCATCATATAGCAGGAATGAAGGATGATCAATGGGCACTTGAAATTTTGAATGACTTATCTACAAAGTATTTAAAGACTTAGATGAAGGCTTTCACCATAGTACATAGATTCTGTATGGAGGATTAATGAGAATAGGTGGGCAAGAATTACAAGTGAGAGGCAGTGTCTTCCCAGTAGAAAAAACAAACACACTAAGGAAATTGGGGAATCCATTGAAATATGCTTAGTGTACCTTCCATCCATCCATCCATCTCTCTCTCTCTCTCTCTCTCTCTCTCTCTCTCTCTCTCTCTCTCTCTCTCTCTCTCCCCTCTTATCCATCTATCCTCTTGCCTTCCATCTTGGAATCAATACTACATATTTATTTTAAAGCAGAAGAGTAGTAAGGGCTAGGCAATGGGAGTTAAGTGACTTTCCCAGGGTCACATAGCTGGAAGTGTCTGAGACCAGATTTTAACCTAGGACCTCCCATCTCTAGGCCTGACTCTCAATACACTGAGTTACCTGGCTACCCCCTCTTTTATTTTTTTAAACCTTATCTTTCATCTTAGAATCAATACAGGGCCTTGATTCCAAGACAGAAAAGTGGAGGGCTATGCAATGGGCATTGACTTGCCCAGAGTCACCCACCTAGAAAATGTCTGAGACCAGATTTGAACCCAAGACTTCCCATATCTAGGTCTGGCTCTCAATTCACTGAGATACTTAGCAGCTCTTTTAGTTGACCTTTCAAGACTCTACAAGATCTACTACCAAACTTCAAAATTAAAAGAGTTCTATAATCTCATGATTGTATATGTTCCTAACAGTAAAGTCAGAGGTGTCAAACACCCACAGATTGCATGTGGCCCCCCAAACTCACAACCTGAAAGAGATTAAAATGTAATTGGAATATATATAAAAATAAAAATTGAATAGAACATAGAACATGCTAATCTGTGGTTTTCCCAAGTCTAACACCACTGACACAGATGACAACATCCATGCCTGTTCATTTTATGTAGGCCTTAACTTCATATTCCTTTAAGTTTGCCACAATTGGAAAACCCAACCTTGCTTATTTTTCATGATATCATAAAGATAGCAAGGAGAAACAGCTTTCCAGTTCTTGAATTGTATTATCCCTTCCTCTTGTTACCTCACCTTGTTTTTGATGATATATTTCTTTTGTAATATCCTTCATTTTAATGTTTTACAAAATTCCTTACTTCTTACTTCTTATGGACTGTTCACACTTAGTTCATTGTCCTCTAAACTATATACATTTCATGTTTCCAGTTTTAAATCTCAACATGCATCTTCTGTTCCAGTCAGGTAAGCTATTTCACCTTTCAAGCTTGGACTGACATCCCTAGACTCTCTACTTACTCAAGCCTCATCTATATTTCCATTACTAGCTAAGGTTTTAATTCTATTATAAACCTTCCCCAACTATCCCAGTTACAGTGATCACTACCCCCCCCCCACACACACACATGCAAATAAACACAAAGTGCATCTCTGCTTACTTTGTATTTGTCTGTTTTGTCTGTATTTGTTTGTATTTGTCTGTCTGTATTGGTCTCTATCTCTATCTTCTTATCTTTTCCTTTCTCTTTTTCCTCTATTAACTCCTTTTAGTAATTATGGTTGACTGTCACTCATTTGGCAATTTATAAGTACATTTTACATTATTTCCCCAACAGATTCAGTTTCTTGGGCATAGGGATTATCTTTTATTTTTCTGTATGCCTCATGGTGCCTAGCAAAAGTGTCATTTCATAATATCAAATATCTTGATAAAAGAACAGATTTTACCCATTTGTCTCATACTTATGCTAGTCATCTCATTCATTTTGGCATGATTCTTGATGGCAGTGAACGATGATGTATGTGTCCCATGAGTCTTCAACATCACTGAAGTGATCCAGTGACTAAAAGTTTGCTGATATGCTTGTATCTATTCCTTTTCCCTTACCATCTATATGTAATTTTTACCTATGGATGCAAATGCTTGTTATAATACAGATGTACAGAGAAGCAGATAATATATGTATCTGATATTTCTTGGATGATTTGGAAAGCTTCCCTTTCACAATTAAGATAATTATAGAAGTTAAAATGATATATAATGCAATTTTTTATTGATAATGGATTAATCCAATTTTAACACGTTATTTTTAACCTCTGCATCTAGCACCAAACTTGTAAGCAAAGGGAAAGGTCCAGCAAAAACAGGTCCTTAAGTGACCAGTAATTCTTATAGCTATTCTCTCAATATATGAGATTTTTCTGCTTTATTTCTCACACATAGTAGTAAAGCCAAATTCGACTTAATGGAAGCAAGAGCAAATAATGTACAGTGCAGCATTCAACATATTGATGTGGACATCCAATTAGTTTGATCCACCTTAATTAATTAAGCATTCCCTTTTCTCATTTTAATCAGTATATCTCCTGGCTATTTCTAAATATTTAAAGGGGAGAAACACTAAGCTCAATGTCTTTTAAAAACCTTAACCAAAGTACTCTTAAGGCACTAAAGAATACACATCAGGATGACGCCATTAATGAATGGGTCAAGAGTTGGTAAAGGATGTGGAGACACTGGGGCATAGTTCTAAGAGAATTCTGAAAAAAGGACAAGAGGAATGGATGCTCTAAGGGTGAATATATTTGGTAGGAAAGTAGACTAGAAGAATGTTGACATGCTAACAAAGACAAAGATGATTTTTTTTAAAGACTCAAATTTAAATTCCAAACATCGCAAAAGGTCTTCTTTAATATTCTGGAGCATTTACTGACCCAAATCAATTCATACTATTATACAGCTTTTGGTTTTTGGTCTTCATTGAAAAAACAGAATAGGTCAGAGAGGAAAGCCTTAAAAAGAGATCAGACCTACAAGAAAGACAGGTCTGGTTCCATAATAGAATGTAAGCACATTGAGTGAAATGACAATTTTTAAAAAAATCTCTAGTATCTATAATAGTGACTTGAAAAATCTGACTGGACCTCTAATTTCCTTAGTATAGAGAAAACTTCTTATGAGAAGACTCCCATCAGTGAAGGCTGATACAAATTATAGTCTTAGAGTATTGCCTAGAATACTGACAAATTAGGCTATTTGCCTAGAGTAATGCTTCTAGGCTATGCCAATGACAGAACTTAGAACTCAAGTCTTTCTGGTTCTGGAGTCAGCACTCTATTTTATCAGGCCAGACAGTCTCTCATATGGAACAGCAGATACTTAATCAATGTTTGTTCAATCCAATTTAAATTAATTAATCCTATAGTACACTTCCTTTGTATAATACTATGCAATTGCCAAATTATCCCTCCTTTCTTCCTTCCTTCCCTTGCTAATGCTTTCTTTAAGGTTACACATCTTTTGTTAACCTATATAGGTACATCTTTTCTCTGTTAGAATGAAAGAAATGCAAATCAAAACAACTGTGAGATATCTCACACCTATCAAATTGACTAAAATGATAAAAGGGCAAAATATCAGATATTGGAGGAAATGTGGAAAAATGAGGGCTTGAATTAATGGTTGGTGGGCATGCAAACTGATCCAACCAATTCAGAGAGCTATCTGGAATTATGTCCAAAGAGTTCTAAAATGATGTATATCTTTTGACCTAACAATATCACTATTAAGCTTATTTCCAAAGGTGATCATGGAAAAAGGAAAGCTTTATTGTCTAAAATGTTTATAATAATAGCTCTCTTTGTGGTAGCAAAAAATTGGAAACTAAAGGGATGCCCATCAATTGAGGAATGGCTAAGCAAGCTGTAGCATATGATTGTGATGGAATACTACTGTGCTGTAAGAAATGACAAGCAGGGTAACTAAAAAAAATGAAAAAATATACATGAAAATATGGAGACTGAAATCAACAGGACCAGGAGAACATTATTTACAGCAACGAAAATATTGTTTGAAAAAATGACTTGTATGTGTCCATCTCCAGAGAAAGAATTGATAAAGAGAAATAAGCAAGTCATAGTTTTATATATACATACATATACCTTTTTGACAAATGATGCCTTCTCTAATGAGCAGAGGACAGGGAGGAAGGGGGTTAACTGGATGTTGAAATGTAACAAACAAATAAATTTAAATTTAAAAACTCATTCAGAGCAAGGATTTCATTGACTTTTTGTTCATATCTCCAGTGATGTGCACAATGTCTGACATAATATTTAATAAGCGTTTGTTGAATGATTTATTGTTCTTTAAAATAACTTGGCTAACTAGGCAAAGCACCTCTTAGCCCTTTATGCCAATAAGTAAACAAAACTCATATTCAAAGAATTGCCCAAGGTTGTTAAGTTGCAGCTCCTTTTCACAGAACTTAGAGTCATGACGGCAACAATAACTATATTGAACAACATTAATATTCACCTATTGCTTTGTCTGTGAAATTATCTCCATTGATTATGTTCTTTGATTAGTGAACATAGAGATTCATAGAGTTCCAAAGTTATGTCAGGAAAGTACTATGAAGATCAGTGAATCTAAACCTTTCATTTTATAGAAGAGGAAACTGACTGCACAAGGGAAATATTTTGATTGGTTGATGAAATCCAGGCATACCCTAAAGGTATTCTGTAATATAGCATGTCTGTTTGGAAACAAGCATTTTAATCTTTGAGAGTATGGAGAAAGAATTATTCCAGGTGAGATCCTCAGTGGTAATCCACTTATTATTTGTTGGGATTGAGATTAGTCTTGATCTTTCTTCCTTTACCTCCCCTGACCAAAGGAGGGCCCCTTGTGAATTTTGGAAAGTTGGAAGATAAGGATCCTAGTAGCATGCCTGGAAAAATTGAAGAAGTGTCTGAGTAGGGAGCTGAGGATAAATTAAGCACACTGAGGAAGGTCAGCATTTGGGTCTTAAAGGAAACAAGTGGAAAGCTACCATGCCTAGGAAAAATTCCATGAATAACTTAAAAGGGGGAGAAAAGGACTTCAAATAACAAAGAGCTGTGAGCTATATCTACGTACTTTTACTCTCTAAGCTTGAACCCACTCTCCCTCAAACTCTATATGTAGTAGTAGGAGAGTAAGTCACAGGCTTTAGGGGATGTTTTATATGTACCATTTCTACTCTACAACCTCAGTAAATACTCCCTTTTAACAAGTTAGCTAAAACTGTCTGACAGAGTCTGACTCACAAAGTCAGAATTAAAGGTGGGAGCAAGACCTATTGGGTCTCAACTGATAGAAAGAAGGAAGGAGTTGCAATCATGATATCTGACAAAGCCAAAGTAAAACTAGACCCGATTAAAAGGGATAGGGAAGGTAAATACATCCTGATAAAAGGGAGTATAGACAATGAGGAAATATCAGTAATCAACATGTATGCACCAAATGGCATAGCATCCAAATTTCTAAAGGAGAAACTAGTGGAATTGAAGGAAGAAATAGATAGTAAAACTATACTAGTGGGAGACCTGAACCTTCCACTATCAAATTTAGATAAATCAAATAAAAAAATAAACAAGAAAGAGGTAAAAGATGTGAATGAAATCTTAGAAAAATTAGAGATGATAGATATATGGTGAAAAATAAATAGGGACAAAAAGGAATTCACCTTCTTTTCAGGAACACATGGTACATTCACAAAAATTGACAATATACTAGGTCATAAAAAATGGCAAACAAATGTAGAAAAGAAGAAATAATAAATATAACCTTTTCAGATCATGAGGCAATAAAATAATGATCAGTAAGGGTACATGGAGAGCCAAATAAAAATTAATTAGAAATTAAATAATATGATTCTCCAAGATCGGTTAGAGAAAAAATCATAGAAACAATTAATAATTTCATTGAAGATAATGACAATGATGAGACATCCTTTCAAACTCTATGGGATGCAGCCAAAGCAGTACTCAGGAGAAAATTTATATCCTTGAGCTCATATATTAACAAATTAGGGAGGGCAGAGGTCAATGAATTGGACATGCAAATAAAAAAAAACTTGAAAGCGAACAAATTAAAAATGCCCAGAAGAAAACTAAATTAGAGATCCTAAAAATGAAGGGAGAAATTAATAAAATTGAAAGTGAATGAACTATTGAACTAATAAATAAGACTAGGAGCTGGTATTTTGAAAAAAGAAAAACAAAATACTGGCCCATCTAATAAAAAAAGGAAAGAAGGAAACCAAATTAACAGTATCATAGATGAAAAGGGAGACCTCACCTCCAATGAAGAAGAAATTAAAGCAATCATTAAAAACTCTTTTGGGAAATTATATGGCAATAAATATGCAAATCTAGATAATATGGATGAATATTTACAAAAATGTAAATTGCCTAGATTAAGAGAAGAAGAAATAAAATTCTTAAATAATACCATATCAGAAAAAGAAATTGAACTAGCCATCAAAGAACTCCCTAAGAAAATATCCCCAGGGCCTGATTGATTCACAAGTGAATTCTATCAAACATTAAAAGAATAGCTAATCCCAATACTATACAAACTATTTGACATAATAAGCAAAGAGGGATTTCTACCAAATTCCTTTTATGATACAAATATGGTACTGATTCCAAAGCTAGGCAGTTCAAAAAATGGAGAAAGAAAACTACAGACCAATCTCCTTAATGAACATAGATGCAAAAATCTTAAATAGGATACTAGCAAAAAGACTCCAGCAAGTGATCAGGAGGGTTATTCACTATGATCAGGTAGAATTTATACCAGAAATGCAAGGATGGTTCAATATCAGGAAAACCATCCACATAATTGACCATATCAACAAGCAAACCAACAAAAATCACATGATTATCTCAATAGACACAGAAAAAGCCTTTGACAAAATACAACACTCATTCATATTATCAATACTCTTTTCAACACTAGAAAGTATAAAAATTGAAGGGTCTTAACTAAAAATAAACATTATTTATCTAAAACCATCAGCCAACATCATCTGCAATGGGGATAAACTAGATGCATTCCCAATAATATCAGGAGTGAAACAAGGATGCCCATTATCACCACTAGTATTTAGCATTGTACTAGAAACACTAGCAGTATCAATTAGAGAAGAAAAAGAAATTAAAGTCATTAAAATTGACAATGAAAAGACCAAGCTATCATTCTTTGTGGATGATATGATGGTCTACTTAAAGAATCCTAGAGAATCAACTAAAATCTAGGAGAAATAATCAACAACATTAGCAAAGTTGCAGAATACAAAATAAAACCACATAAGTCATCAGCATCTCTATATATCTCCAACACATCTTAGCAGCAGTAATTAGGAGAAATTCCATTTAAAATCACCTTAGATAATATAAAATACTAGGGAATCTATCTGCTGAGGCAAACACAGTAACTATATGAACTACCATACACTCTCCACACAATTAAAACTAGATCTAAACAACTGGAAAAACATTGATTGCTTATGGGTAGGATGAGCTAACAAAATAAAAATGACCATCTTACCCAAACTTATCTATTTATTTAGTGCCATACCCATAGAACTTCCAAAAAACTTTTTTTATTGAATTAGAAAAAAACATAAAGTTCATTTGGAAGAACAAAAGATCAAGGATATCCAGGGAAATAACGAAAAAAATGCAAAGGAAGTTGGCTTTTCAGTTCCAGATCTCAAACTGTACTATAAACCAGAGGTCATCAAAAAAATTTGGTACTGGCTAAGAAACATAAAGGAGAATCAGTGGAGTAGACTTGGGATAAGTAAACTCAGCAAGACTGTCTATGACAAGTCCAAAGATCCCAGTAATTGGGACAAAATCCACTATTTGATAAAAACTGCAGGGAAAAGTGGAAGACAATGTGGGAGAGATTGGGTTTGGATCAACATCTCACACCATACACCAAGATAAACTCAGAATAGGTGAATGACTTGAACATAAAGAAGGAAACTATAAGTAAACTATGTGAACACACAATTGTATACATGTCAGACCTTTGGGAAGGGAAAGATTTTAAAACCACACAAGACTTAGAAAGAGTCACAAAATGTAAAATCAGTAATTTTGGTTAAATCAAATTAAAAAAGTTTTTGTACAAACAAAACCAATGTAACCAAAATTAGAAGGGAAATAAAGTGGGAAACAATCTTCATAACAAAAAGTTCTGACAAAGGTCTATTACTCAAATTTACAAAGAGCTAAATCAATTGTACAAAAAAATCAAGCCATTCTCCAATTGATAAATGGGCAAGGGACATGAACAGGCAGTTCTCATCCAAAGAAATCAAAACTATTAATAAGCACATGAAAAAGTGTTCTAAATCTCTTATAATCAGAGATATGCACATCAAAACAACTCTGAGGTATCACCTCACACCTAGCAGACTGACTAACATGACAGCAGAGGAAATTAATGAATGCTGGAGGGGATGTGGCAAAGTCAGGACATTAATTCATTGCTGGTGGAGTTGTGAACTCATCCAACCATTCTGGAGGGCAATTTGGAACTGTGCCCAAAGGGCACTAAAAGACTGTCTGCCCTTTGATCCAGCCATAGCACTGCTGGGTTTGTATCCCAGAGAGATAATAAGGAATAATACATGTACAAGAATATTCATAGCTGCTCTCTTTGTGGTGGCAAAAAATTGGAAAATGAGGGGATGCACTTCAACTGGGGAATGGCTGAAGAAATTGTGGTATATGTTGGTCATGGAATACTATTGTGCTCAAAGGAATAATAAAGTGGAGGAATTCCATGGGGACTGGAACAACCTCCACGAAGTGATGCAGAGCGAAAGGAGCAGAACCAGGAGAACTTTATAAACAGAGACTGATACACTGTGGTGCAATCTAATGTAATGGACTTCTCCATTAGTGGCAATGCAGTGTTCCTGAACAACCCAGAGGGATCTATAAGAAGGAATACTATCCACATTCAGAGGAATAACTGTGGGAGTAGAAACACCAAAGAAAAACAACTGCTTGATCACATGGGTCAATGGGGACATGATTGGGGATATAGACTCTAAATGAACATCCTAGTGCAAATACCAACAACATGGAAATGGGTTCTGATTAAGGACACAGTAGAATTGTGCATCCTCTATAGGAGGGGTTGGGTGAGGGCAGGGAGGAATAGAAAACAATTTTTGTAACCAAGGGCTAATGTTTGAAATTGACCAAATAAAAATTTATGTTTAAAAAATTACTATAAAAATTGATTCTGCAAGTCACACATTCATTTCATTATTCTAGTTTAGAAAGAAAAGGAGAAATATTTTACATATTCAATAGTAAGCACTGAATCTAAAAGGCTTTTTGGTTAACAGTTATAGAATCCAATTAACCTCTATATCTTACTCCTTGAAAATGCCAATTAAGTAAAAGTTTTCATATATATGGATATGCATATCTATATCTATGTATGTTTTTGCCACATATAATATCTATAGTGCATATGTATCTATGTTTATGATTTTTGTATACAGGTAAGGAAGAGAACTGATAGTGAATGGACCAGATCATTATTCAGTAATCACATGTGAGTCTATCCATCTAGAAAGAGAAAACAAGAAGTATAATATCACTAACAATACTTTTTTAAAGGAAATGCTTCACTAACAATTAACTCTGTTATGGCATCATCTTCTTCACTTATTCTCTTCCCAGCTTTAAATTGTTACACTTCTATGATTTTAAACTATTTTAAACAACCACTACATGCAATTAAGCCTAGCAGTGGCAATATATTTTACAATTTATAAGATATTTGAGTAGGATGGAGCCTTAGAGATCAACTAGTCCATCTTCCTAATATTACAAACTGTGAAACTAGGAGCTATAGAGGGGAAATAATTCCAATTTTACGTAACTAATAGGTGGCAGTGGTCTTCTCATTGCATTATGTGTCCTGAAAAGTCCTTACTAGACAACCTGACCTCAGGGGGTATGGAGACCAAGATGTGTAGGGAGAGCGAATAAATAAGGAGAAAGCTCAGTGGAATTCAAGTAGAAAAATTTCAAACTTCTTTCCTCATAATACCTTAATGACTAACCTTTTGACCAAAAAACATAGTATGAGAAACAATACGTGGAAAAAAAAGGAAAAATCTACTACATTTATTGAATTTTGTTATGCCTCTGCTTCTCTCCTTAGGTAAAGGTAGAATTTCATTTGTCTCAATTAGAACAAGGCAAGCAACACACAGTTTTAAGGCTCAACACTAAAACTGACCAAGTCTTTGTTTTTTTGAATACAAGAAAAAATTGATAAACAGAGACATATGTACAATTCAAATTTAATGATATCATTGTAAGACAAATCTAATAAATCACATTATAAATCTGTCAATAGTGAAAATAATCTGTATTCAAAATAGTTTATCAAAAAGATCTTTTTTTTTTGGCCTTCATATCCATTATGCATATTTAAATATCTAAAAGATCTTTGTAGCCACTGCTATTTTAAAATTGGGACCCCCTAGGGGATGAAAAGGAGATAATGCAATCATTAAATTTTAAAAACTATTAATAATTGTAATGATGACTGAAAAAGTTTTCCTTCTCATGTCACAGGTTTGCCATTAAATATTATAATTTTCCTTACTCATTTGCATTCTGAGGACTTAGAATTCAATACAGACTACAATAATTTAATACAGCAAATGAATTTATTCATTTTTAATTTTAAAAAGCTTTTAATACCTTAATTTTAGCCCTATTTTTATTTTTAAATATTTTTCCATGTTTCCATCATTCATTTTCTTTCCTACCCACAACCCCCAGGAGCTGACAAGTAATTTCACTAGGTTTAATACTTTAATTTAATTAACCTTGAGAGAATAATGATACAGAGAGGAAAAATTTTATAGACAAGGAATAGAAATTAAAGGACTCAATGGTAGATTCAGTATAAAATCATATCTTCTGACTGGTACTATTTCTACTATATAATGATGGTGATGATGATAATAGTAATACTAGCAGTAGCAACAGTAATATAATAATAATAATAACTTGCCTCTATTCAACTTTTTAAGGTTGATAAACCTTTTTTTTTATTTTCTGAAAAACTACCTGGAGAGTTAGAGTAAAGCAAGTACTAATCTGCCCATTTAATTTATGAGGAAACTGAAAGTTCGAGAGATTGAATGACTTGGCCTTTATCAGAAAGCTAATAAGTGTCTGAGGTGGGATTTAACTTGGGTTTCCTGACTCCCAAGTTCAAACATTTTCTACTAAAAAATGATATTCTTAATTGTGCTAATTTCTTAGGATATTTATTTCTCTCTTTCTAAGTCTAAACTCATGAAACATATCCTATGTTTTGTTTTGATCTCTGCAAGACATTGTGCACAATGTTTGTCACTATTTTCAATCAACACTAAGGTCATATCATTATTTGCTTCTCCTCCTCCCATCTATCCCCTCATGTCTACATATTGTATGATTCCACAGAAAGAACAGCTTATCATCAAAGACTTCTACCAAACCTCTTCAGCTGGAGATTTGGTTGTTGTGCAGTTGTGTTCATCTCTTCATGACCCAATTTGGGGTTTTCTTGGCAAAGATACTAGAATTATTTTTCTTCTTCAACTCATTTTACAGATGAGAAAACTGAGGCAAATAGGGTTAAGAGACTTTCTCAGGGTCACATACCTAGTAAGTATCTGAGGATGAATTTAAACTTGGGTTCTCTGGTGATCTATCCACTGTCACACCTACCTGCCCACCAGTTGGAGACTGACCCATTTTTTTTGAGGAAGCTTGACAAAGGAATTTCTGTTCAGTAATGTTTTAGAATAGATGGTTTGTGGTTTTGCTGCCAATTTTGAGAGTCTCTGATCCTATAATTATGTACCCAAAACCTTTATCTTGAAAGTACCTTAGGGCAGATTATTCTCCAGATGAAAAAGAATGAGAATTAAAGGTAACCAACCAACAGAAAATAGAAAAAGTCAGTGATTTCTTATTTATCACAAAGTAAATAACATTTTATAGTAAAAGGACATCTACAGAAAGGGAGGTAAAAAGTTATCACATTCTTCCCATCTATCATCTACTTTCCTTCAGTTTAAATGTATGATTTTGTGAACCCCCCCCCCCCTTAAATAGAGAAAATTTGATTTGGCTGTTTTATCTCCATTTGAGTTTAGATGACTTATCTCAACCTCTCATGTGATATACAATGGTTTGATTACTATGTGCCCAGAAGTCCAGAAGTTTATTGCCTATGAAATTTATAGTTGTCCTAATATTTATGCCATCTCTTGATTTTAAAGCCATTTGATGTTCTCCCCAGCCCATTACTCTTCAAGAATTGCTATGCAATTGACCTATGTGTTCAGAGTACATCCTATCAAATGTAGAGTTCATCTTCCAAATGCAGTAAGTATATAAAACTTGATGTTGAAAAAATGCATTTCTCACAGTTTATGACTTCCAAGGACCTGTGATTTCATCCTGCGGTTACTCCTATTCAGATCACATATTCTCCTTAATTTACTTGCTTGTCTTCAAGGATTGCCATGGTCAAAAAAGTCATCTTTCTGTTTATGAGAATCTCTTAACTTAGTCAGATTGTTTCCTTCTTGGGCAATAGACATACAATATGTTACCAGGCATTTTCAGCTATAGAAGAAACTGCCAGAATGTGCAGCCTTCTAACTTTGTCTTCAAGAATTCAAAGTTATTTTGATGCTTTGATGATGCATTGAAGAAAGACTTTTATGGGCAAACAATTCAAATATGAAATGAAAATAACTTTAAAAATAACTAATTCATAATGTTAACATTTGAAGTTTTTCTTCTCTCACACTTCTACCATTAGTCAATAAATATTTATTATATATATAGGTATATAGTAGGTAGGCATATAAGCTACTTGAAGGAAAGACTTGTTTCATTTTTATTTTTATATTCCTCATAGGTAGCATAGCCCTTTTAGTAAATAACCCTCTTTTGAAATCTCATTAATGTCAAGAGATAATTAGTATCAAGAGATAATCATAAGTGAAAGTAGAAGTTCAGTAAATGTTTGTTGAATTGACTTGTATTTATTCAAAACAAAACCAAGAATACCCAGTGTTGAAGCTAGCATGCTCCAGCTTCCTTGCATGTTCTTAAACTTACCATTAAAAAATCTGGGACAGTATATAAAGAAAAATGATCTCTGCCAGATCAATCAAAAACTCATTGGTTGGGGGCAGCTGGGTGGCTCAGCAAATTGAGAGCCAGGCCTATAGACAGAAGGTCCTGGATTCAAATCTGACATTACACACTTCCCAACTGTATGACCCTGGGCAAGTCACTTAACCCCCATTGTCTAGCCCTTACCACTCTTCTGCCTTGGAGTCAATACACAGTATTGACTCCAAGACAGAAGGTAAGGATTTAAAAAAAAAAACCACAAACAAAAAAAACCCAACTCATTGGTCACTTTGGATATTTTCAATCCTCAAAATTCCTCCAGCACATATACATTCAGTAATAGATAAACATTCCTATCACCACTGTTGGAATAGAGTCAACTTATATGCTAATTCCTTAGCTAGGCATTTGCAAATATATCACTTCACTATAAGAATTGACTGCAAGTTCAATGGGTAAACAGATCAGACCTCTGAGAGCACACAAGATGATGAAGTTCTTTGACCTCAAACCTGAATTTGATTGCAAGTATCTAGTCTGCAAAAAGATACCAGGACACATCATCTTATATGTTCCTCTTCAAATTTGAATTTTTGTATTCTTAGAACAGTAATATTGGAAAGTATTGTGGATAATTGGCTCTAGTTCCAAAAGTTATCTTTGTTTTAAGAAGTCTTCCATCTCTTCTCACTATTTTCCTTTCTTTGATACATATTGAAAATTCATTCCTGAAGGTCTTTAAAATAGCACAGCTTCCAGGAAGGTATAGGAATATAGGTAAGGGATAGAGTAAATTACATGGATTAGCTTTAAGAGGAAAAGAGAATTTGAATTCCTTCCTACAAAGGGTTTCTTCTGTAGTTTTTTAGTCAGGTACAAACCAATCTCTAATGCTTTATCCTCTTAGTTCCTATTACAACTTTTGAATATAAAAAGCTTCCCTCAGGGAGTGTCTGTTAATTTTTTGAGGGGTAGAGAGTAACAGCATATTAGCTAGTTGTTGTCTTTTGTACTTGAAGAGGACAAAAATGCCATCACTACATTGAGGTTCCGTGTATAGTGTGTCCAACTGTAACTTATCAGTCTAATATGAGCATGGAAAGCTCTAAGTTCAGGCACAAATAGTCTGTATGAACATCTCATGCTTTTATGGAGCTATTGAAATTCTGCTTTTCTCTCAGAGCACAGAGCCTTCTTTTATGTGAGAACATCATGCTAGATGGTCCTATTTCCATGTTTCATAATTGATACCAAACTTCTTTAGAGAGATTTAAAGAATGTCCTCGTATTGCTTCTTCTGACCTTCATGTGAGCATTTGTCTTGGGTGAGTTTTCTGTAAAATAGTCTTTTAAGCAAATATATATTTGGCATTCAAACAATGTGGCCAGCCCATCAGAGTTGCACTCTCTGCAGTAGAGTTTAAATGCTTGGCAGTTTAGCTGGAGAAAGGACTTCAGTTTCTGGTAGCTTGTCTTGCCAAGTGATCTTTAGGATCTTCCTGAGACAATACAAATGAGAGTGATTCAGTTTCCTGCTGTGATGTTGGTAGACTATCCAGGTTTCACAGGCATTCAGAAATTAGGTCAGCAAAATGGCTCTATAACCTTCAGCTTGGTGAACAGCTGGATACCTGTTCTCTTACACACTTTTCTTCAGAGCTTCCCAAATACTCTTTGTATTTGGCTTTGGTAGTTCTTGCACCAACCTTATCATCTATTTAGATATCCCTAGAAAGTATACTGTCAAAGTAAGTGAACTTATCCATAGCAATCCTATTTCCCCACTTGTGGGAACCCATAGTTCCATGTATGGATGGTGTGATGCTGGATGACACAGTACTTCTGTTTTCTTGGAGTTAATTGAGAATCTAAAGTTAGCACAAGAGGAAGAGAATCAATCCATAATCTCTGTTGCATTTCAGTCTCAGGAACTTCATTGAGTGCACAATCATCTGAAAACACAAAGTCATGTACCAACTCTCCCTCCAATTTAAATTTGGCTTGTAGCCTTTTCAAATTATATAATTTGTTGTCAGTGAAGTAAGTGACCTTGATGCTGTTTTAGTTCTCATTAAAGGTATTTAACAACTTTGATGAAAATGTCATGCTAACAAGCATGCAGCCCTGTGTCACTCCATTGGTGACTGGGAAAGTGTGAAAGGATTGTCCAAGATCCCAAATCTGTGTAAGCCTACTGTCATGGAGCTGACATGCAATACTGATGGACTTCCTTGGGCAACCAAATTTTGTTATGATCTTCCACAAGCCCTCACAAGTGATAGTATCAAAGATTGATCAGATTGATGAACATTATTTACAAACCTCTGTTCTTATCCTGGCATTTATTCTGGTGTTGATAGGTGGAAAACATCATATTGACCATCTCTAGGCACTTTCTGAAGCCACAATGGTTCTTGGGTAGATGACTGTGTCGAGGTAGAGCATTAGTCAAGTAAGGAGGAGTCTGGCAAGAATCTTGCCAGCAATGACTAAGAAAGAGACCCTACCCTTGGTGGTTGTCATAGGACAAACTATTTCCTTTTCCTTCATAGAAATAGATAGTGGAGGCATCCTGGATATCATGGGGTATAACCTTCTCTTGTCATACAACCCAGAATATTTTAGTCAGCTTTTGTATAATCAGTGGACTCACTACCTCATACATCTTTGCTAGAATGGAATCAGCACCAGGTACTTTGCCATATGACAGGACTCTATTGGCATTCAAAACCTCTCCTTTAGTTAGAAGTTTAGCTAGAGAGGGATTGACTGCAACCTGAAGTATAAAAGTATAAAAAACCTGAAGTATAAAAGTCAATAAATTGATGTTGGTCTGTTGAGAACACCATGGAAGTGTTCAGCCTATCTCTCCAGGATCATGTCCTTATCACTGATTAATGTGGCTCCTCTAGTGCTGAGTAGTTGAGGTGCATAATAGGTCTTTAGCCCATAAATATCCCTTACATCATCATAGAAGAAACTTTGGGTTGCTATTATCAATATAAAACTGAATTTCATCTGCCTTCTTACAAAATGAAGAGTCTTACATTTCTCTAAGTTTCATCTGCATTTTACTTCTGACTGTGATAAATGATGCCTTTTAAGAGATGGACAAACTACCTTGTTGGTAAAACACGTAGAGTTCTCATTTCTCACTTGGTAACTTCTTAATTTCCCCATCATTTTCATCCAATCAGTATTGATGCTTATAGGTATAATAATAAGGAAATACCATACTGCACAGCAAATCTATGAAAGCTGCCCACTCCTTTTCTGTTCCACTATTTCCAACCATGTGTTGCTTCAGCTCCAAGTCAACAACAAATAGTTTCACAAGGAGAAGAGGTTTAATATGATGACATCAAATTTGCTAGTAACCATCCTGCCTCGGGGCTACCACTTTTATTAAATGCATATGTTTAGATTGGAGGAGATAAGTTTCTGATTAGTCCAGCACTAGGCAAAACACTTTGCAAAACACATGTTATACTCTCATATTTTTTCTGTCTCATCTCTTCACAATGGTGTAGTCTATTAAATGCCAATGTTTATTGCAAGGATGAATCCATGAAATTTAGTGCATTTAGGGAAATGTAAGACAATGTTATTGATGAGATGGTCATGAGATGCACAAGTCTTTAGTAGTAAGTGACCAATTCTATTGCTATTTTCTCACTTGCTCATTGCCACAGGACTTCAAGGTAGGAATAAATAATAAAATAATGATATAGGAAAGCAGCAAAATGTAAATTGGTAAATGGTATGAGTAATGTCTTTTGACTTGAGAATGAATTGGATTTAAATGAGGCAGACTTGTACAAAGTTGTTGGCCTCATACAATGTTCCAGAGTCATCAAAGTCCAATACCAAGACAAAAGATGACTTGTGATGTCTCAGAATATGGTGGATTACCTTGGCTTCTTTTATGTCTAACCAGGCTCTAAGCTTTGTGGATGTTGGAGCAAATTGTTCTCAAATGTTTGTAGTGCAGGGAGAAGTCTTTACATGCTTGGAGTGGACACTCCCCATTCCCCAAACTCACTTACAGAAGTACAGCCTGTTGGGTTCTCCTTAATATGGTATATCTCATCTGCCAAGACAGTTTTATTGGGATGTGGCTGTTGAACATACTCCATCTTCTCTGAGCCACAGGTGAGAGATGGGTTGCAGGTAGACAGCAAATGAGGAAAGTAGTCCTGAAAAAAGGGCTTGACAAGTGTTCACACCAGTGGTATAGTTCTCCCTAAACACCCCCCTATACCTCTGACCACATAATTACATGCAAAGTCTATGCTTGTTGCACATATTTTGGACTTAACTTGGTTTTTCCACCATTCCCTCAGAAAAATCATGGGGCAATCTACCTTCCAAGATCTGATGCGTCTTGGTACTCAAACCATGTCACTATCCTCTGCCTCTCTGTCTTGAAGGTGAAACACTAATTTAAGATCTAATTTAATTTAGTACTATTTTAAACCTTCATTTAACAAAGAGGGGTAGGATAGATATCTCCTCATTTTCCACCCAGACCAACTCATTTTGGGTTTCTTTAGCTTATCCACTATACCTCATGCAAGGTACCTTTTCTCCCTACCTACCTTTCTGCCTTCTTTTGTGTATTGTTTTCTCCACTTAAATTGTAAGTGGTCTGAGGTCAGGCTCTGTTTACTGTTTTCATATTTGAATTCCCAGTGCTTAGCACATATGTCTACTACATTACTGGTAGTTATTAAATGTTTGTTGATAATCTATTGTTCACTATATAGGAAGCAATTTCAGGGAGAAAAATAGCATCTATGGGTAAACCAAGAAAGGTTTAATGTATGGGAGAACTTTTAAGCTGAGCTTTGAAGAAATATAGGGTTTTTATGGTGCTATGGTTAGGGATAGTGTACACTCAGTACATGCTGTTAAACCCGTATAATGGGAACTAGGAGATGTTCAAGTAGTAGCAAGTAGGCTAGCTTACCTATAAGATAAGAGTAATGTATAATTAGCCTAGAAAAGTAATGAGGAGCTATATTGTGATGGAGGTACACTATAAAATATAAATGTTTACATTTTGTTTTGGATACAATTATTGTTCAGTTGTTTTTCAGGTGGGCTCAACTCTTACTGACCCTATTTGGGGTTTTCTTTGCAAAAATACTGGAGGGGTTTACTATTTCCTTCTCCAGTTAATTTTACAGGGGATGAAATTGAGGCAAACAGGGTTAAGTGACTTTCCCAGGTTCCCACAGGTAGTGTTAGAGGCCAGACTTGGACTCATGAAGATGAGTTCTTGACTCCAAGGCCAGCACTCAATCTACCACGCTGCATATAAGGAAGCACTGAAAACTTTTGAACTGGGCAGACACATGGTCAGATTTGCTTCAAAGATTGGCATCCTTATAGAGAATATACTAGAGAAGGAAGAGGATCTTCCCAAATTCTGGGCCAATGATATATTTTAAATCAGGGTTGTCACTGATTGCCATGTTTCTCCATCTGAAAAAAGAAAGCATTTTTTTGGTTTCAGCAATTTCTGACCTCATCATTGTGATAGTTTTGTGATAGAAATTGTGATACAGTAAATGTTTTCATTTTTATCATTTCCTTACTTGGGAAAATCAAAAGCCTGAATAAAAAATGTTTTATAGTATATGAGCCACTATGATCATATACACTGTATCTTTACCCTTTAGTCTGATTTCATATTTGTGTTAACAATTAGCATAAATAGTCAATGATTTGTCTTTGCACAAACCACTCATTCTATAATTAGTCCTTTCATTTTTGTTAAGATATCATCAGTTTTTGTTTCTTTTTGGGGTGTTGCTTGATGTGAAATCTTAAAGAATATTCTTAAAATATAAAGAAGTCTTCTGAATTGCTACAAGGCTCTGGTCTCTTTTGTCAGTCGATGCTAAAACTTGTTTTCCAACAGGCGTTTCATTGTCCTTCCATGTGCCAACCTTCTAATTGAAGCCACTGAGTATTCTTGTCAAGTTATTTATAAAATTACTATACTTCATCATCTACAACAGAAGCTGGTACATAAGATGTAATTATCACAACTGAAGTTTGTTGTTTTATTCATGAGCATTACAAGGATAATGACCAAGTATACCATGGAATTATATTTGTTGTTGACTTTGGACTCAAGATGAAACCAACTCCACTAATATACTATCTTGTCTAAGCAGCCTGATAACTGTCCTTTGAAATTAATAATTTTTTTTCTATTTCATCTGGTTTTATTTCAATTGGCATTGCTAATAGAGATGATTTGATTGTTTAGGAGCTGCCAGGACAAGTTTGTACAATAAGGGTACCAACAATTTCATTCATAGTTGGTTTAAGATATATATATTCCTTAGTATTCTGTGACCACTTAATTGCCACTCTTTTATTATTATTGCTAAAGAGGAAGTGGAGCACAAAGGACTGAGGGATACTTTCGACTTTTTCAAGTTTTTTCACTCACTGCTGCAACCTAAATGCCATGAGATTTTTACATATGATTTTCAGTTAAAACCTTTCATATGAATTACATTCTTTTATTAAAATATAAGCACTGGGAAAGCAAGGACTGTATTACTTTTCTATTTGTATCTCCAGTAATAAACACAGTTCTTTTTAACGTGGTAATTGCTTAATAAGTGCTCCATTCATTCATTCAATCGCATCCACAATCAAAAAATATCTAATGGCCAACCTCCTACTCATGAGGCTTTCTGTATTTAGCTCAGCCATTCCTCGTACAATAATGTTGCTTTGCCTATATTCAAAGCCTTTTTCTTTAAGTTAAACACTGTAAATTATCATCTAAGAATAATTAGTAACAGAAAAAAAAGATACTGAAAGTGAACCCATGTAAAACTGGAATCTATATTTCAAGAAAAAAAGTTTGATGGGGACTTTTATCCTGAAAAGGAAAAAGAAAAATTTGAAAATAATTTTATATTTAATTATATTTAGTTAGTGATTTCAATTCTGCTCTTATAAGAAAAAAATAAGTATTTATTTGCTCATTTTTGCTTTGGGAGAGTTTTAGAAGGAGTAACATTTTGGATGAACTTGTATGATAATATAACATGGAATCTACTACTTCACTTTAATTTTTACTACATGATCATAAATTCATTGTCTTAAAAACATTCAAGTACTTGATGAGTGTTCCTAAGGACTTGTCTTCATCCTTTTATATTCAAATCACCACCTTTTGAAGCAGTTAACACAAAATCCTATCAACAATCTGGGATAGATTGAATAAGGAAGACACTGATAGCAGGAATAGAGATAGAAACTACTATTATAGTCTAGAGGATAATATTTGAGTGGGGACAGTTTTTTTATTAATGATTAATTCTTTAGCAAATTGTTCTTTTTCTTTTATTTTCCTTTTCTTTTTTCTTTTTCTTTTTTCTTTTCTTTTTTTTCTTTTTTTCTATTTTTTTGGTGTGCATGTGGATTATTTTTGCTTTCCTATGTAACCTTATTGTAGGGAAGCAGCATGATCATAGCCTATCTTTCCACCCTTATTTCAAACTATTTCTCCCTTTTGGACCTTATGTCCCCAACAGACTGATTCATACCCTACATTATTCCATCAAAAATTTCTACTCAATTCTATATATTGGCTGTTTTATTCCAATTTTTGCTTTTTCTTCCTTTTTTCTAAAGGAATTCAGCTTCAGGTTCACTGATTTCCTGTCTTCCCTCAACCCTTGCCCTTTAACAAAAATATTTTAATATCCATATTGGTGCTATATTGCACTCCCTTAACTCCTTATTCCCTAGGCCACTTAAATGTCTACTGCCTCATTGTACCTCCACAATATATAGGAATGGTCACATACTAGATCACATAAATTATATGCAATTGTTCTACTTCTTTAAAATAAAAATAAAGCAAACAAACAAACAAACAAAAAAACTGACCACAGAACATATTTGACTTAAATGGCCAAATGTATCAGTAAACAAGATTGAGATCTATTAATCAGAAGCATACCTACTATGTGCAATGAATACTGACAGGATTGGGAACACAAAGACAAGAAGAAAATGATTCTTGACCCAATGGACTTACCGATTTCTAAAGGAATAAATTTAATACATAGAAGAGTATGGTGTCATGAAAGTCTAGAAAGGAAGCAGTATAGGACATGCCTAACTATAATCTCTTAACATTACATCTTCCTTCATGGCTTACCCATGTCAAATTTATTCTTTTCTATGAAAACTGAAGCCATTTAGTGCAAACTTCCTTTTTTACCTTCATCTTAACCATGGATATCATTCTCTACTCTTTCTTCCTTTCTCCACGTCTTTGACAATAAATTAGTTCTCCTTACCAAAGCCAACTCTACCACATGTTTTCTTAATCCTATATTCCTTTGCCCTTCTACTTTTCCCTCTAATCTTTAACCTCTAACTATGTCTGTCTCTCCAAGACTTATACTATTATACAAGCTAACATCCTATATCTTTCCTTCCTTTCTCAGTCAAATTCCCAGAAAATCCCACCCCCACTTCCTGTCTTCCAAATCTTTTGCAATCTGGTTTCTAATCTCTTTACTAAACTCTTCAAACTTTTGATATCTGATTTCTAATCACAATGCTACACTGAAACTGCAATTTTCCCAAGTTACCAATGATGTCTTAATTCCAAAATCTAATGGTCTTTTTTCAGTCTTCATCTTTTTTTAATTATTTACTGCATTTGATACTGTTTAGCATGCCTTCTCTTTCTCGATACTGCTTCCTCTTTGGACTTTAGTGGTACCATAGCCTTCTGTGTACACAATTTATTCTTTCAGGAACATGTTAAAGAGAGACTAGAAAGAGAACAGTTCTAGAGCAGAACCTTTAGGGATGCTTATTTTTAGATGAGGTATTAAAAGACTAGGAGAGAATGCCCACTTAGGCAAGAATTAAGATAAAAGCAAGGGTAAGTAAAATAATATGAGAGGAGTACCCAGAAACATATGATGAAAAATGCAAATACTTCCGAAAGATCCTGAAAAAAAAAAAGGATCATTGAAATTAAGGAGTAACTTATGACCTTGGAGAGAATAGCTTCAATTGGGCAGTGTGGTAATATTGCAAGAAACAGTTTTGACTGAAATTGAGGATAATGGTTTGTAATAGCCACAGTGAAGAGTATGATAGAGAATTACTAAGAGATAAGTTAGAAAACTGACAAGAAATTATGATGACTGGCTAATATTAATGTGATTTTTATAAACTGGAAGCACTTAAGAGTTTTTTTCTCATTCTTCAGTAGCCTTTGGAGACATGAGTATTGGTGAGAAAGAATGCTAGGAGAGAGGCACAAAGCACAAAGCTGAATAATAGCACCTTGATGAAATCTTTCATATAGTCAAAACTAGAAAAAAAGAATAGAGTCATAATGGGGATAATGGCCTAAAAGATTAAAGAGAGACTGGAGATCATTTTTGCAATTGAAGAGGAGATTCAGAGTGATGGAACCAGTGGGTAACGAGATTTTGATCAAAATCAGGGATTTCAGAGATCAAGATTTCATAAGTTTAACAGTTTAAGTAATGGTGAGGTCCAAGGTATGATCACTAATGGGTAACAGAGATAGAATGAAGAGGGTGGCCATGAGAGTTCAGGAATAGAGGTTGTTAGAACTGCCCTCAATGTGAATAATGAAGTCATTACATCTGTATCCTGAAACTTGTGGTAGAGACAAAGATTGTATATTAGTTGCTAAAATCACTGGGATACATGAATATCAATTTGGGCCCTTGTCCCCCCAAATTTTAAATTTATGATTTATAACATATTATATGTAATAAATATATTATAATTATATATTATAAATATAAATTATAAAATTATATAAAATATAAAATTATTTAAAAAAATAAAAAATTATAATATAATGGAACTCAGGTTATCCCAGAGTAGATAACAATATAAAAGGATAGAATTTCAAATAGCATAGTTAGCAACACCTTCCATGAACTCCTTCTCTGGTAGCTCATCAAGACTGGGAGGTGACTCAACTGGGTCCTCACAAAAGCTATGGTCATAGATTTTATACAATTATGGAGGAGTTGTGAGGTGTTTCAGGCAAGAGAGTAACTAAAAGTCAAATTAAAGATCTCTGAATGTACTGACCTGATTAATAAGAAACAGAATCAACTAAATATGTTTTCCAATGAAGAAATAAATCAGTATGTGCTGATGTGGCCAAGGACTAATTCATAAAAGAAGAATTTGAGCTGGGGATCCTATATAGGATGTCCAATAATCTTACATATACAGACATAGAGACACATATATGTTTATGTGTATTTGTCTACACATGCTACACACACACATAAGTATACCTATATTGTGTATATATACTTACAGACACATATATACACATATGTGTACATACAAACATATTAAATTCTTACCTTCTTTCTTGAAATCAGTACTAAATATTGGTTCTAAGGCATAAGAGCAGTAAGGGCTAGGCAATGAGAATTAAGTGACTTAATCATGGTCTCATGACTAGGAAGTGTCTAAGGTCAGATTTGAACCCAGGATCTCCCATTTCCAGTCCTAGTTCTCTATTCACTGGGCCAACTAACTAGGTGCCTCTCTCTCTCTCTCTCTCTCTCTCTCTCTCTCTCTCTATATATATATATATATATATATATATATACATATGTATATGATTTTGTTAGTATAGGCACTCCCTGATGAGGTAATTCCTTTTACTACAGTGCTTATATTGCAATTAGATCAGGGGTTCTTAACATGGGTGCTGTGAACTTGTTAGTATAGACAGGTAGATAATGAGAGATAGCCAGATATTCTTATAAAATTTATTGAATGCACTTAAAATATCATCCTTAGAAGGGGGTTTTCTAGTCTTCATCAGATTCCCGACCAGGACCATTAAATGATAAAGGTTTAAGAATCTACATCTTGGGGTTAAGGGTGGGAAGGAGAGAGAACATAAATCACAAAATGTCAGGAAAATTTTATTCAATTTATTATTAAATTTTTTTATCAATATACTTTTTTCAATTAAACATGAAATGGTTGTTTGGATTAAATAAAAAAATAGAACCCACATCTTAGGGCATTCCATTGGAAAGTGAATAATAAAGTTTTATGTCACAGTCAGGACTTGAACTAAAGTTCTCTCTATTTTTTATGCCATGCTGCCCTGAAAGCATAAAAAGAGTTAAAACTCTATGGTGGAAAAGGTTTTCCTTAGGCAGGAGAATTATTCCATTGCTGAATGTTTTTGGAAAAACTATTGTAATATTCAACTGAAGAGTAGAGACAGATGGTTCATGTTGCTACTTGTATCCAGATGAATATTGTTTTCCTTTCTATTCAAAGTTGCTGATGAGGCATTTCCTTCCTAGGGCATAGATATGGATAAAACAGCAGACATCTAACTGCAAGCGCATGCCTTCATGGGATTACTATTGCCTGGTGCCTTTTGCAGCTGCAGCCCATCTCCTACAGATTTACACAATGGTGGTACTTATGATGAGCCTTCCCATCTTTGATCATCAGTGTCTGGCATCATGTGTCTGCTGCTGTCATCTGGCACCAAAGATACATTACTTCAATGATGCTCCAGAGTGTCCTTGAGATGATTTACCTTCCCAGCTTGCTCTCCTTCAGGTAATGGCAAGGCAATGGCTAATCCTTGTTGGTGGTGTCTATTCTCATCGAGTGACCAATTACCAAGTACAAATAGATAAAGCTTGCAAAAGAGATGAATTTCCAAATAGCTTCTAGATCATGTATAAAAGTGGGTCAGAAGAGTATCTATTATAAGTTTCTTAGAAAGCTGGTTCTTCAAACTAAATGATAAAATGAGCAGGAATTGTGGTTCTAAGCTCAAACTAAGGATGACTAGATTTCAATTTAATCCTGGATGTATTGGGTAGCTTGTGTGTCCTTTTTGCTCTCTTCTCCTCTGCCTCAGTAGGCTAGAGAGGACTGTTTTCTAATCCCAGCCCAGGTAATAAATATATCAGGAGGTGACAATGACATAGAAACAGCTGGAGATGTACTGGATAGAGTGCAGGGCTTGAGGTCAGGAAGAGGAGTTCCAATCTAGGTTCAGGCACTTAAAAGTTGTGGGAGCCTGGGCAAGTTACAGAATCTGTTTGCCTCTGTTTTCTCTACTGTGAAATGGGGCTAATAATATTTCTCTTCAAGGGTTGTTATTTGAAAAAGTTCTTAACACATGTTCAGGAATGTAGAAGGTGCTACATAAATGCTCATTTCCTCCATACCATACCTTTCCTTGGAGATGTGATGTGTTCTTGCTTCTGTGACAAGAACAGAGTCCTGAATTTTTCCAGACCAAGAGGAAATGGTGCAGAATTTTCTTCACTGTTTATGTGTTTTCAAAAGAGCCATATACTTATATGTCTATGTTAGAATTTCACACAGAACAGCTAAGGGAAACCCAAGGACACCAGAGAGAAAAAGTAATACACATTATCCATCCAGAAAGGAAAGCATTCTCTGTTCTCTGAACTCAATATCATCTAGTGACCATTCACTGGGGACATGCCTATTTTTTTATTGTTTACTATGATATTATTTGGCTTAGCTTGCCAAATCACAGAGATTTAAGTGATTAGAAAAAATCACTTATGGTTTCTACATTTCACTATACTCCTGTCATTACTAATATTTATCATTGGCCAATCATCCAATTGTATGTGTGTGCATATACATATACAACAAATATATATTCTCATCAAGTGACCAATAGCTAAGTACAAATAGACAAAGCTTTCAAAAAGATGAATTTCCAAATAGCTTCTATGTCTATATGTATATATATATATATATACATATGTGTATATAACATATTTATTAGAGGTGTGCTATGCCAGGAATTATGCTAAGAACTTTATTAATAATTTCTCATTTAGTCCCTACAACAATCCAGGGAATTTAGATGCTATTATTATCCCCATTTTACAGATGATAAAACTGAGGTAGACAGAAATTAAGTGACTTGCCAAGATTATCTAGCTAGTAACTATCTATAAGGTCCACTGAATTTTAATTTTATTGTTGGTCAGTCATAGGGCTTTTTGTGATCTCATTTGATATTTTCTTCGTAAAGAGGCTAGAGTGGTTTGCCATTTGCTTCTCCAGCTCATTTAACAGCTGAGGAAACTGAAGCAAATGGTCTAGTGACTTGCCCATGGACATACAGCTAATTAAGTGACTGAAGGCCAAATTTGAACTGAGGAAAATGTGTTTTCTTGATTTCAGGTCCACACTCTATCCACTGTGCCATCTAGTCATATCTTAACTCCAGGTCCACATCTAGCTGTCACCATAAAACAGAGATTACCCTAGGAACCTAGGTGGGGTAGTGGGCAGAGTGTCCCAGGTTGTTGTGATCATCAAAAGTGACAATAATTAGCACAGAGCCTGGCACATAGTAAGCACTTTGCAAATGTTATTTATTATTAGATTCCAAAGGTCCTTGCTGGCTTTAGATCTATAATTGTTTGACGTCATTAGGGCCAAACAGCTAGTGCAATTTTCAATCATAATAAACTTTTGCTCACTCTCTAAGGATATCCATATCTAACTCTTAATTCCTAGGAGGTTGACAGGGTCAAAAAGAATCTGATGAGTAAATTGTGGTCGCCATTACAATTTTTTTTGAGGCATAAAAATAGAAACGGGGTTTCTAAAAGGATGGAAATGTATTGGATATAATTAATTATATAAAGAGTAAAACTAGATTCCTTTCATAATTTCAATCACTGTGACACAGACCTATCTTCTTCAGTATATAAATCAGAAAGGGAAGGGAAAGGAAAATATGGCCTGTACTTTTTTGCTTAAGGTGCATTGATCTGACCCTGATATTTTCCAAGGCTTTCATTGTAATGACCAGTCTTATTTAATTTCCCACAAGTCAAGGAAACTCCACAATTCCACAGAAAACTCAGATTATCATTACTCTGAGCCTTAAATAGAAGTTCAAACATTGTTCTTCTTACTAGGGAACACAAGGGGAATGAAAAGTCTACAGAGCCATAATGAGAACTACATTTGCATTTAAGATCAGTGTATTTGCCAGTAAGGGGATAGGATGAATGAACAAAGGAAGCTGCCTTAATTTAAGCACGATGTGTTCAAAAACTCAAAATAAAAAGCATTTCCAAAGGGCACAGCTGCTTTATTGAGCGAGCTCGCCTGGCATTGTATATAGTGCTCTGACTGTTCCAAGCTTGTCCCTTATGTGAGTAAAGGATTGTGAATGCAATCATTTTTTTTGTGTGTGTGTGTGTCTTTTGATACAGTGACACTTGGAAATTGTAGGTAATCCCTCAGGTCAGTGGTTTACCAAATTTGTGCAGTGATAAAAGTCTCTAATTATATTTCTATAGGATGCTTGCAATAAATAGTAATTATAAAATAATCTCTCCCTCTTTCCTCATCTTCCACCTCCACCCACTTCTTCCTCCTCTCTCTTTCTTGGCTACTAATGGTAGCAGATACCATAAGGCTGATTTCTAAAAATATATTTTTCTGATCAATTTTATGCTATTTAGTTAGCAATATTGAATAGTTTCATTCCAACAAGAGACTCTGAGAGTAGAGTAGAGAGTAGAGAGCAAAGCTTTAATGGAGGTAAGGAGAAGGGGGAGTCTCATCAGGGTAGGGGAATGGAGGAAAGAGGCAGTAAGGAAGAGCCCACTGGGGAGTCCCATGGGGGTGTGTGGGGGAAAGGAGCAGCAAGGGGGAACTCAGAGCAGAGATTATGGAGTCCCTGGAGGTGGGGGAGTGGCAAGGGGAGAGCCCAAAGCTAGTGGATGGCTACCGAGTTCCATTCTGAGTAGAGAAATCATGAGATCTTATAGTATGAGGGGGCTGGATGTTGTTGGCAACCATTGTGTGTTGGCCTATTGCTCAGATGGGTTTGTTGGTTTTCTGTTGCTTAGACTGGGGTTTGTTTGTTTGTTTCCTATTGCTTAACTAGAGTTTGTCAAATAGCAACTTATTTAATAAAAAAGAGGGGATCATCTGTTATAAATTTGTTTTATTACTGGGAATAATAATGAATGTATTGTTACTGGTAAGGCACTGAGGCTCCAGACAAGGTCTCATTCATTGACAAGGTTCTCATTCATTGACATAGATTATAACATATAGAGTCATGTCTCTGAACCAGGAAATCATAAGTTCAAGCATTACCTTTGAAAAATATTGCCTGTGTGACCTTTATCAAATTACTTTTTTTCATCCTCAATTTTCTATTCTGACCTGGCAGGGTTGTCATGAGTATCACGTGAGGAAATATAGTACATTGTAAACGTCAGTGTTATATAAATATTAGACATTATCATCATTCTTATTACCTTTAACCAACTCTCTAAGACCATACATTGAAAAGCAAGTATCAACCTGAATCAGGTGAAATAGTTTTCTCACTTGAAGCTCATGACATCAATGAGATCATAAATACAGCAACAATCAAATGAATAATTGGATTAAATAAACATATAATGAAATAATCAGATGAATAATAAGACAGCATTGGTGGGGATTGTTTTAACTGATCACAATTTTTGTTAAAAATTTAAATTTTGTTGTTAGATTTTTGATGTATTGCTCACAAATGCCTTTTAGTTAGCAAAACAAGTAATGTTTGAAGAATGACTCCTGTATGTCCACCTCCAGAAAAACAACTGATAAACAGAAACAAGCAAGACATAGTTTTATATATACATATTGATTTTTTTTTCAAATTATGCCTTCTCTAGCATGGGAGGGGAGAGAGAAAGAGAGAGAGAGAGGTAGTTACCTGGGAATATTTTCATGTAATAAATAAATGAATACCTTTTTTAAAAAAATGCTCTTTTGTAATTTTGATTGATTAAGCAATCATTAAATATTTATTAAGCATCATTATGCGCTAAGCACTTTCCACATTATCTCATTTGATCCTTACAAACCATCATAGGAGACAAATGCCATTATTATCTACATTTTATCTATAGTTGAATAAACTGAAGTAAATAAAGATTAAATGATTTGGCCAGGGTTATATAATTACTAAGTCACTTATTCATTAAATAAAACATTTTATCTTTTTTAGACACTTCATTACACTTAAGAGTCAGGAAGCCTTCTGCTCAAATCCTGCCTCCTTTTCACTAGCTATGTGACCCTGGACAAGTAACTTAACATTTCTAGGTCCTAGTTGTTTCCTCACCCATGAAAGGAGAATTTTTGATAAGATAGTCTAGAAGGACCCTTTTGATATTCTGTCTATTATCCTAGGATCCAATCCAGTTACAGTGCCATTGCCGATAGCTTGTTTTAACTATTCAAACAAACTGATGTTCATTTAAAAGATTATGTGCCAAGCACTATACTAGGAAAGATGAGAGAAAATTAACTATAGACTCTACTTTTGTGGAGCTAGACTACCACTTCAGTCTCTTCTACTCTGTCATCTTTTTCAACCAGCTTGCTTCACTGTCAAAGGACAATATTGAGGGACCAAAATATTAATAGTTACAAAGAAATAGAACATAGATAACATAAATGTAATATGGCCTTAGTGAAAAATATTCATATGTTTTCTATTTAATTTGGGAGTCTCTTCTTGATCTCATTCATTACATTGTTATAAAAATTAAGCCTGTTTAAGAACAAGAAATATGGAAGATAATATAAGAGAAATTGGACAATAAATTGTCATTTCTGTGTTAAGATAATATTTCCAAATGTAGAGATTCATGAACCCAAAGAAGTAAAGAGTCAAGATGATTTAGGAGAAGATAAATGGAAGTAGAAATAGAAATGATCACCTCAGAACTGAATGATTGCAAGAGCCTTTGGGTCCTTTTCCCTAACTCAAATCTCTCCTCACTCCATTTCATCATCCCCTCAAGAATTAAAGTGATCATGTGCAGATCAGACCATGTTATGCCCACTAAGTAAGCTCTAGTAGCTCTCTGTTGCTTCAAGAATCATATATAAAATCCTCTGCATAACTTTAAAAAAATAACCCTTACCTTTTGTTTTAGATTCCAAGACAGAAGAGTGGTAGGGATTAGGCAATTGTGCTAAGTGACTTGTCTATGATCACATAGCTAGAAAGTGTCTGAGGCCAGATTTGAACCTAGGACCTTCCATTTCTAGGCTTGACTATCCACTGAGCTACCTGCCTGTGCATAACTTTTAAAACCCTTTATAACTGATCCCCTCACTAACTTTCCAGGCATTTTAATCCTCTTTACCTATTATATAATCCTGTACATAATACTGGCCTCCTTGATATTCACGAAGATAGTCCATGGTCCAATTTCTTGCACTTTTGTTGGCTGCACTAAGTGTAGAGTTATCCCCTCTTCATTTTCCCCATCTGGCTTCCTTCAAATTTCAGCTCAAATTGCATATTCTTCAAGAAGCCTTTCCTAGTCTACATTGATGCCCTAAAAGTAAGTATAATTTATCTGGTATATATTTTCTTTGTACTTGGTTGTTTGCATGTTGTTTTCCTCATTAATTTATAGAGGGCACAGTCTGTTTTTGGCTTTCTTTGTAACCACAAGGCTTAGTACACAATAAATACTGAATAAATGCTTATTGATTTGCTGAGAATAAATTGCAGATTACCTGGTAAATGAAGGACAAATAGTGATGAATTCCTGACACAGATCACCAAACTGACTTGGAGTAAAAATATAGTTATGATGAGAGATTTCAACTATCCAGATAAAGCTAGATAGCCTCCTCACATTAAAAACACTATCTGATAAAATATCGTTTTGCCTTGTTGAGAACTTAACTTCCTAGATTTGGAAGGGGCAAAGAAAGCAGCTATAATTCTAGATCAATGAAAAATGACTGGTGAAATAGAAATGATGAGTGTCTTGGAAGAAAGTAACACAATCACCTTCTTGTTCAGGAGCTAAGGAGGGAAATAATGAATATAATCTGACATGTAGAATGGACTTCAAATTAAAAAAAAATATCAAGGTGGATATAAGTATAAGCCAATGGTCATAGGCTCTAAAAGTAAAAGTGCTTGAAGAGGAATGAAATATTGTTGAGAAAAAAATCTTCTGAATGTTAAAGTAGAAATCATTCTGATAAAGAATAAAAAAAATGGGGAGAGGACCAAAAAGAGCAACATGACTCTATTGATCTATGATTTTAAAAGTTTATGTTCAAAAGGTGAAAGAAAGGGAACACATCAAAGAATAAAATACTAAAAGAAGGATATCAAAAAGGATGAAAACTTGTAAACAATGTGTCAACAAGAAAATATTTTAAGCTCTCTTTGGGGAGCAATAAGAAAACCAAGAAGAGATAAAGACCCAGTGTTTTGTGTTGGATGGGGAGATGATAGCCAATCCCAAAGATGATGCAGAAGCACTCTAATTCAATTTTGTTATTTTTATGGAGTATCAATCCCAGAGTTGAAAATAAAAAGGGATAAAAGTAATTACAAGTAAATTGAAACCAAAATTAAATGAATGGATGAATAGTATTTCTTTCCTTTTTCTCTTTTGCCCATACCTTTACTATCTCTCCTCCTTTCTCTTCTATCCTCAAGTTACAAGCACTTAGCTTATCCAAGAGTTTAAAAAGAACTCAGTTTACGAAGATTTGTGAGATATCATGGAGAACAGAAAACAAATTTCCACCCAGTTTTAAAGAAAAAATGGAGATTAATTCTGGAAACTACAGACTGGTAAACTTTCTCTCTCATCTTGAGAAATCAATAAAATATATTGATAAAAGTATGATTTGTGTATCCTTAGGGAAGTTGTGATGTCATTATGAGTGAACATTTATGTTTTGCTTTAAGATTTGTAAATATCTTTATATACGTTATCTTATTTAATCTCTCAAATTATTCTATGGCTTTGGTTCTACAGGTTTATCATCCATTTTATGTGTGGACACTGAAGTTCAAATTTTACCACAGAAGTAAAGTTGCTAAGTATCAGAGTGAGAATTTGAACCCATTTCTCTCCTGACCAGATCGACAGTTATTTCCACTCTTAAAGACAAGTTATGGATAAAATAACATTATTTAAGTTTTCTCTTTTGATGGAGTTATTTAATGATTAGATCAGTGAAGTGTTCTAGACATAACTAGATTCCATTAATACATTTTATAATCTCCCATGGTAGTCTTCCACTTAGATAAGATGTAGAGATGAGAACTGAGTAATAGAGTAGGTGGAAGCAAAGAGTTGCTCTTAATGCTTTATTATTCAGTAGAAGGAATCTCTGACAGAGTTCTCCAAAGCTCTCTCTTAGGCTCCATGGCATTCAAAAATTTTATTGCTGAACTTGAGACAAAGTGTGGTCCAAATTTTCAAATGACTAGAGTGTCCCAAGTATAGTTAAATCAGTGGTGATAAGAGATATGTTCTAAAAAGATGATTAAAGATTAAAAATTTAATAAGTTGAACCTTTATAGATAAACATGTAGTCCAACACTAAAGGTTTAGAAAAATAAACGGAATAAGTACAATGTTGGACAGTTATGACCTGAAGAAAGTTTCTTTACAATGATCTGGGATTTTAATAGACTTCATGTGAGTTTGTGAGTCTATGAGTCAACTGCGACACCAAAGCCAAAAAGGCTTGCCAATGTAATCTCAAATTATAAAACAAATGTAATGTGTAGTATAGTGTTCTTTTTATATTTGTGAATATTTTTTACCCTGAGTAAAAAACTTAAAATTAGTTCCTATTAAATTTCATCTAATCAGGTTTAGTATTTAGTTTGTTAAAATCTTTTAAAATATTGTCTCTGTTACCTCTAGTTTTGTGTCAAATGTAAATTTCATAAATACACTCCCTATATATTTATCCAAGTCATTGTTTTACTTTTGGGTTGAACATCACAGAGAGATCTAGAGACTTCCTTTCAAATAAACATCAAGACATAAAGGATGTTTCTTTGCTTCTCAGCCATCCCACCAGCTTCAAGTACATCTAATTATATTATTCAATATTTCTATATTTTCCATGAGAGTTGCATGAAAAAATGTATCAAATCCTTTAATAAAATCTAGGTCAATGTCTATAGTAGTCTATCAATATGACAATTTAATACCTTTCAAATTTAAAAAAAATCAGAAGCAGAAACATGTTTTGGCATAAATAAAATTAGTTTAAAAATATTGATTTTGAAGTTTGGACAGAAATCACAGGATTATATATTAAGAATAGAAAGAGTCTATTAGATGGTATAGAATCCAACTCTCATTTTATAAATGAGGGTCAGAAAAGTTAAGTGACTTGCCTATGACCACAAAGTAGATGTCAGGGGAAGAATTTTAGATCCAGGTCTCTCTGACTACAAGCTAAGTGCTTTATCTACCATGTTTGGATGCTTCTTCTACTGTCCTTCATGTAGTTAACAGTTGTAGGGCTAGATGTTGGAGTTTAAGCAAATGAAGGAGTTATCTAGCAGGACACTAAAAGGTGGGAAATTTAGTTGGCAGAGTGGACAGAGTCCTTGATCTGGAGTCAGGAAGACTTGAATTCAAATGTAGCCTCACACCCTTACTAGCCGCATGAGACTGAGCAGGTGACTTAATATTGACTCAGTTTCTTCATTTGTAAAAATAAACTCGAGAAGAAAATGACAAGTCACTCCAATAGCTTTGCCAAGAAAACCCAAACTGGGGTCACAGAGAACAGCAAAAGGATGGGGACACTATCAATTTCACATATTTTACAGGTTGTGTTATTCATTAGGAATGTATAGTTTTATATTTAGAAAAAACCCTAGACACTATCTATTCTAAATTTCTTATTTTACATGAGGAAACAGAGTGGGGATGATTTATCCAAGGATGCACAGTAGAAAATGGCAAAGCTAGAATTTGAAACTATATTTCTAAGTCCAGCACATTTTCCTTTTTATCATATAATATTTAAAAGAGCATATTTATTCTTACTTTGAGATGGTAGAGCTGAAAACAATGAGTGGAAGCCATAGGTAAACAGTTTTCATTTGTGTAAAGAATAATTTAATAACAATTGAGCATTACAAATATAAGGAAAGAAGTGGGTCTTACTTGTGTAAAGACCCACATATGGCTAGAGTCTGGTTACTGTGTATGGTTCAAAGGCAAGCAGAACAGATGTCTCTAGGCTCTTCTCCCCACCCCACTCTCCAAGGAAGACTTTCATTCCTGCCAGGAGGGGAAGCAGGAGTTCAGGTTAGGACAGGAGGTAGAAGGCTAAAAGTATGTCTATCTGTTCCCTTAAATATTGTTATTCTATGATCAGGTTCCATCTAATTTTTGATCAATTTGTTAATTGAGGGGAGAAGGTGGGACTAGCTGAAATCTGAAACTTTTCATCTCTCATCAATTCTGCCTTGTTCCTTGGGTAGAGCAGGAACTTCATTTCTACTAATAAAGAGAGAATCCTATCACAATGGATTTTGGGGAAGGACTTACACACAAAAATAATAAATCAGGTGGATAGTGAGACTCTAAAACTAGAGATCTTTCCAGTGGAGGCAGCCCAACTACTTGTATTTTAAGCAAGAGTTCTTAAATCTAATCTTATCTTTCTTTTCTCCTCTCCTGTCCTCTCCAGTCCTCTCTTCTCCTTTTCTCTCTTCTCCTCTCCTCTCCTTTCCTCTTCTCTACTCTCCTCTCCTCTCCTCTCCTTTCCTCTTCTCTCCTGTCCTTTCCTGTCCTGCCCTGTCCTCCCCTTTCTTCTTCCCCTTTGCAGTCTGTTGAAACCTATGGACCATTTCTCAAAACAAAGTATTTAAGTATATAAAGTCTGTAAGATTACAAAGAAAACCAATTATATTAAAATGTATTTGCCAATTTTTTACAAAAAATTCATGTGCCCCAACTTAATAAGCCCCTATATACGGTGGGATTTATATTCCAAGTAGAGGTCATATATTTGTTTCTATTTCCAAGAGTCTATGATCCTTGTTAGGCAACAAGCATTTATTAATTGCCTCCTACATACCAGGAATTATGCTAAGCACTGGGTGTAAGAGAAAGGTACTTAAAAGACTCCAAGTAAGGAGGCCACAGTCTAATTGGAGCAAAATATGCAGAAAAACAAACAAAAAAAAACCCCAAAAAACAATGCACAAACAAGATCTATACAATAAATTAGAAATGGCCGACAAGGGGAAGGCACTAGTATCAAGGGGCAGAAAGGTTTCTTGAAAGAGATAAAAAGCCCCAAAATCCAGGAGTCAAGGATGAGATAATTGAAACAGAGGGAGAGAATTTTAGGCATGAGTGAAAATGATGCAGCTACCTGGTACAGTGGATAGAGTCAGGAAGACTCATCTCCCTGAGTTCAAATCTGGCTTCACACACTTACTAGTTGGTGACCCTGGGTAAATCACTTAACCCTGTTTGCCTCATTTGTAAAAATGAGCTAGAGAAAGAAATGGCAAACCACTCCAGGATCTTTGCCAGCAAAATCCTAAGTGTGGCCATAAAGGGTCAGATGTGACTAAAAAAGCCCAAACTGAAAGTGAAATTAATCAGTAAGTCATTTTTTTCATGAATTAATCATACTTTAAATGCTGTTAGTAACTATACAAAAGGAAGGATGATGTGATTTTCTTAGACAGCAAGAATTACAATTATCTTGGAAGCAAAATTTAATAGTAAGTTAAAGATGGACAAGACCTTAAAGTTCATCTGGCATATGATGAAGATGTTCCAAAAAGCAAGTCCAGTTTTTTAAAATTTATCTTCTTGTTCTTCTACTTTGAGTAAATTAAACTTCTTAAATCCTGAATGTTTTAGAAGACTTTTTTTAATTGAGTAATTAACAGAAACATTCCTGAGTTAATTAAGTGCCTTTAAGGGAATCAAAGTTCAAAAGGAAAAGCCATTTTTGATAACTTCAAAAAGAAATTAAAGTTAAAACTGTAAAGTGATACCTTTTACAGTAAACATCCTTCTGGCAAACAACTAGACAATTTGACTTCTAAGGGCCTTTCTTGTCTTAAATCTATTTTCTCATACTTTAATTAAAATAAATTCTCCTCTCCTAATCTAAGGACCCAGACTTTCCTTTTCAGCCATAAACACACACATCCTATTCAATGATAATAAAAAACCAATAAATATATAAAGAAAAAGACTGCCTTTATATATTTTGTGTAGTAAAACTATAGGATTTTCTATATCATTACTTGAGACTTAGACAAAATGGAGCCATTTTCCTGAAAGATACAATTTCACAAGTAAATGATATTAAAAAGTAAACTTTCTTTTGAATAGTCTGATAAAACAACTACACACATATGTGTATATCTATCTATATAGACATTTTAATTCTCTGTTTTTAAATTTAGAGAGAAAACATGTCTTGAAGTTATAAAGTCCTATGTTCAACTTCTGTCTCTGAAATAGACTGGCAGAGGGACCCTGTGCAAATCACTTAGTCTCTCAAAGTCTCAGGCAACTGTAAGTTCTGGAGAATGTGCCAATCTATGTAAAAGAAGTTTCTTGTTCATATTTCAACTATAAAATCTAGCCTAGTTAAAAAAGTAAAAAAAAATCTACTTCCAACTTCTCTGTCCATGGAGAACAAAAGATTTTCAAAATCCCAGTAGAAAACCCCAAAGTATTAAAGCAATCATAATCTACATGTACTATATTTTTAAAGTCCCCTTGTGAAAACCTGTCATTTGAGCTTTGTTTCTTGTGAACATAATGATAAATAAAATACTTATTTCTCTCTTATTTTCCTCTTTATTGTCACTTTCACCCTGCCTTTTTTGTCCTGCATTTTAAAATCCAATGTTTCTTGATTCTTTTTAATTAATTAATCAGAGATGAAGAATGAGATGAACACCAAAAAAACCTGGAAAGATATATGTGAAGTGATGAAAAATGAAGTGAGCAGAACCAGGAAAACATTGGTTCAATCAGCAGTGTGAAGATCCAGGGCAACTTGAAGGGTCTCATGACAAAAAAGCTATCCACCATCATAGAAGGAACTGAAGGAGTCTAAATGCAGATGGAAGCATACTACCCTTTACTTTATTTCCTCTATGAATTTTCTCTAGTATAAATGATATAGATCTTCTTTTATAACATGATGAACATGGAATTATGTATTCTATGATAGCACATATACAGCCTATATCATATTACCTGCCCTCTTGGGGAGGAGAGAGGGATGGAAGGGAGGGAGGGAAAATAAGTTATAAAATACTAGAAAATGATTATTTAAATTATATCTAACGTGATCTGGAAAAAATAAAAACACTAAGCAAGGAACTTAATAATCAATGAGTCTCCAATAGAAAACCCTTATTATGGGTCAGGTCCTGTTAGAGACTGGAGATTCAAGTAAAGTAAAGTAAAAAAACCTCTCCTTGTAATGGGCTTACAAGCCTTTGAATTTACAACCAAAAATTAGACTGTACCTGAAGGGTGTGGATGAGAAGAAAGGTTCTCAACTATTCTTCTCCCATCCCCATTCATCACTTTCCAAATAACCATTCAATAGCTCAAGTGAAGATATATTTAATTTGTCAAACATTTGCATTGGGGGACAGCTAGGTGCCACAGTGGACACTTCCTAGCTATGTGACCCTGGGCAATTGCCCAGTCTTTACTGCTCTTCTGCTTTGGAAGCAATACTTGGAAGAAAGAATAGCATTCTTTCTAAGACATCACTGAAATGAGCAAAAGTATGATTGTTGGTAACTATGGGGAAGCAAAAGGACTAGGATATTTCATTATCAATAAGAAAGATTTTAATTTTCTTATAATGCCTTAAGAATCATTATAAGTATATTTTATTGTGAGCTACATGGTAAATAGAACAGATGAGACAACCCATGTAAATTATTTAGGAAATCTTAAAAGAACTATATGAATATAGGAAATGGTAATAATAATTTTAAAAAGTAATACTAATAACCAATGTACCAGTAATCAAAACAATAAAAACGAACTCCAGATTAGCCTACTTATTCATTTTCAGAAAGAATAAATTTACTTAATATTAGTTTCAAATTCACACCATTCATTCAGATCTTTTTATAGTGGAAATTAGAAAGTAGGCTGATCTTAGGAGCTATTAAAATGCCTGTATGTTCTTTGTCTTTGACTTCAAGGAATTTTGTTTTAAAAAATTCTCCAAACTTAAATTGAAGACTTCCAGCTGAAGACTCAATTAGACAACACCGATAATAGAGTATTCATAAATATTGAGCGAGAAATTGTAAGTAGACTGTAAGTGGAAATAATTCTCATACATAAAGCATTGTTAATGGTTTAATGGCCATATAGTTCCCCAGGAACACAGGAGATAATTAATATCAATAGAAAGAAGTCATCAGAATTGGAAGTAAATGGGGAGTAGACTAGAATAGAAATAGATTTACCGGTAATCACTGAAATATGGGCAACCAGAATGATGAGAAGTAGAAAACACACATAAGCCATTCCTGGAATGGCAGAAAGAAAATGTGATTAAAAAAATCTCTCATGCTGCCAACTTTGGTTCAGATCTCCTGGGACATCACAGAAATGGTATATACTCAAGTCCCACCTGGCCTTGCTAGAAGTATAGGTTGTGTGAAAGATGAACATAAGACATGGTCTCATCACATTCAGAGGAGCTTTGCAATTTCCTGGACCTCATGGATAAAAAAGTAAATGCAGATTAAATCTACTTTTTTGTAAAGTAGTATTAAAAATAAAACTAAAGTTAAAATGCTTATGTTTACAATCACATCTACACAATCCAGTTCTATTGAAGATGACCAAGTAGGAGGTAAGGATAGGAAATTTGACATAGAGCAAGATAGGGACTACTATTGATAGGAAGTCTTATGAGACAGAAAGGAGATGTCAGGAAAAGGAAGCGAAAGTCCCACTAGCAAAACTCAATTTTAATTTAACAAACATTTTAACATGTAGATTTTAAAATCCATGTCAGTAACTGTTTTCATGGAATTTGGGAGGTAGATTGAGCAGCTTGGAAAAACAGGCAATCAGATTATGATCTGTTTATTATGTTTATTGTTTATTATGTTTATTATGATTAATAATAATTATGAATAATAATAATGTTTATTATGATTAATAAATGCAACCAGTACTATAACCCTCTAATAAACCAAAAGTGAAAAAAGATGATGAATAATACTGTTTAACTCTCAGATCACATTTTTCTGATGTGGGGATGAACTTTTTATTCAATATGTTTCTGAAATGAAAAGAATATTGAATACATTTCCCATGGAAATCAATTCCAAGATGACTTGTTCTTGGATACAGTAGAATGAACTCATAATTCCGGTGTCAAGGAACAAAATGTCATGTGTTTTCATGTGGAGAAGGTGGGAGAGAGAAAGATACAGAGAGAGAAAAACAGAGATAGAGACAGGGATGGAGAGACAGAGTCAAAGAAAGGGACAGAGAGAAAGACAAAGACAGATGGAGAGCAAAAAAGATAGATGGAGAGGCAGAGATAGAAATAGAAAATATCTTCATATAAATGTATTTGCTGAGAGCAGGATTTGACCTATATATTTAATATACATCATATTTTATATTTTTACTATAGATCAAGGTAATTAAGCAAAATGTTATGGGAATCAATATAAAGGCACAGAAAGAGTGCTAATCTTCCCCCCCCTTTTATTTAGAAAAATTTTCTATGGTTACATGATCATGATTCTCCCCCTCTTTACTTCCACCTCCCAAAGCTGAAAAGCATTTCCACTGGGTTATACATGTATCATTGTTCAAAATGTATTTCCATGTTATTTATATTTGCAGTAAAGTGACCTTTTAACATCAAAATCCTCATCATATCCATGTCAAACTATGTGATCGATCATGTTTTTCTTCTGCATTTCTGTTTCCACAGTTCTTTCTATGGATGTGGATAGTTTCTCATAAGTTCATCTGGATTGTCCTAGATCATTGCATTGCTGTTAGTAGAAAAGTCTATTACATTCAATTGTGTCATAATGTGTCAGTCTTTGTATAATGTTCTCTTGGTTCTGCTCCTTTCATTCTGCATCAATTCCTGGAGGTTGTTCCAGTTGACATGGAATTCCTCCAGTTCATCGTTCCTTTCAAACACAATAATATTCCATCACCATCAGATACCACAATTTGTTCACCCATTCGCCAGTTGGAGGGTACCTCCTCATTTTCCAATTTTTTGCCACCACAAAATCCATGGCTATAAATATTTTTTGTACAAGTCTTTTTCCTTACGATCTCTTGATGGTACAAACCCAACAATGCTATGGCTGGGTCAAAGGGCAGGCATAAAGAGCACTAATCTAAGAAAATAGAGATATTGAAAGCATGCTCTTGCCCTATGAACTAATTGTGTGACTTTCTGCATCTTCTTTTCCTCATACATATAATAAGGCATGTTTCTTCTATGACTTCTGATACCGTGTGTGTGTGTGTGTGTGTGTGTGTGTAAGCACACTATAGAACATCATAGAATTGGGTTCAAATTTTGTCTTTGTCACCTCTATTGGTTATTTCACAAGTCACTTAACCTAACTTGGCTTCAGGTTCCTTGTTTGTAAAAGGAGAGAACCAGATGACCTATAAGGATCTTTGTAGCTCTATATAGATTATCCTGTTAAACACAAGGTATAGCATCTCCTTAATCCTCATTTACTCAAGAAAAATCTCATATGTTGAACAGTACCCTGTCTGTGATGGTTTCCTCCTCTCCTGCCCTAACTGGAGATGATGGTTCTCATAGGATGTCTACTACTGTTATTCCTCCTCTCAATGCTCCAATGGTGACACCAAGGGGCTAAAGTCTCTAATAATGTTGCTCATTTGGTCTTGTGGAAGCAAGAAACGCTAAAATGAATGCAAGGACTAGATTTTGCAAAGATATTTCATGGAAAAAATGAGATAGAACTCTGACTACCAATGGGGAATGGGAATGGAAAATTCCAGCTAAGAAAAGGAGTGGAGCAGTTAGAAACTGCTGTCTTTTCTCTCTTTGACTTGAAGAGGGAAGGAGAAAAATCCTCATTGAGCCTATTTAGCCACCAATCTACAAATCCCATGTTGAGCTGAAAAAGATCCAGATCTCTTTTACAGTGGTGGGACAGCGACTTTTTTCCCTTCAGGAAAGGCAATAGCCTATCCTTCAGAAGACTCATTCAAGCTATATGTCTGTGACAAGAAATCATCTTGAAGCTACAAAAACATTAAGATTGTCTGGAACTTAGTCTCCAGACTTGTGCCTCAAATCCCTGAAGATATCTATAGGAGGGAGATAGTTCAGAAATTCCCTGTTTCCTCTTTCCTAATTTATATCCAACCCTTTTATCTAATAAATAGCTATTTTCAACTTATTGAGAACTTAGACATCTTAAATATACTAGAGGGGGATTACAAATACATCAACTAAAGAAGAAAGAAACCAAAGGGGATTTTCTCTTACCCTTCAGCTCTAGTCAAATATGACTCCATCATCCAGACAGCTTTGCCTGGGGGTAGGGAGAATTGGTGTTCCTCTTTATTTGTTCCCTCTCCCTATCTTACCTGTCAAAACTTTGGTTCCTTGATTCACTGCTAGTACAGTCCTCACTGATTACTGACCAATGTTTATCATTCAGAGTAAATTAGTTTTTAGAAAAAAAGGTATGTACTATATAGTTGCTGCAAGAATAATGTAACTATTTGGGACCCATATCTCTGTGATTACCTATGATTTTTAGAGGCAGTGTATCATAGTAAAGAGAGAGAGATCAATTTAAGAGTGAGAAAGATCTGGATTTAAATCAAAATTCAGATACTTAAAGAGTTCTTTCCCTCTATGTAAAATCCAGGGGTTAGACTAGATGGCCTCTAAAGCCCCTTCAGCTCCAAATTTATGATCCTAAGAGGTGAATACTTCAAGTACCAAACTTCAGAAAGATCAAAAGAACCAGTTCATTTTGTTTCAAATACACAAATAGATCTATAACTCCTAGGAATTTGTGTCACCTTTAGGTAAATTGCTCAGTTTGTGACTTTGAAGAAAGAGTCCTTGTCTGGGTCAGAGATCATGGCATTGTGAGGTCTGAAAACATGGCTTATCACAGTGGTACAAGTAATTCATGAGGATGTGAAGAGGTCCTCACCGATTCAGAAAATCACAGCATCTCAAATGTGAAAGGGATCTCAGAGACTTGTGCCTAGTCCAACCAGTACTTAGACATAATTTCTATCATATGCTTGGAAAACAGCCTCTCTTGAAGACTTCTTGTACAGAGAAATTTATAATCTCTTAAAGTAGTACATTACATTTTTGGATGTCTTTAAATGATGGGAATTTCCCCTCATATTAGACAGCATCTTCCTCTCTGAAACTTGTAACCATTGCTTCTAATTTTACCATTAGGTGCAGAACAGAGTAAATGTGTTATTTCTTACACATGACAGCCTTTCATGTTCAGCAATTATGTCCCTCCCAATCCATTCAATTAATCAGTTAAACAATCCATTAGCTTCCTGGCTATTTCTGGATATTCTCTATTTCTCTATTTTTTTCTCTATTCTCTATATTTCTCTATTCTCTATTTTTACCAAAGTGTTGTACCTAGAACCAAATATTGGTACTATGAATTCTCAGTCATTAAACAAATAACTAATTAATGAAGCACAAATTTTTAGGTCAAATGTGATGAGACATATCTGCATGTAGTCCTTTCACCTGGTCTTCGCACTCTTGCAATTTATGCACAATATCTAGGAACACTGTTCTTTGTCCTTTCTTGATTTTCTTAATTGTATCTTGTGGGCAGAGACAGTGATGTTTAACTTACCTTATAGTTAACCATTTATCTATATGGACAGACATATAATTTGGTTTTTAAAAATAAATGTTTCTCCCTTTGGGAATTTGAAGATTTTGGGCATTATTCATTTTTAGATAACACTCATAGTGTTCTAAATGAAGTCAGCTGAGCTGATGATTACTGAACTATGAATATTGACATTAAATTAAGTGGTTAGGTTTGTCCCTCTACAAATCTCAATTCAGATACTGACTTTTTTTTTTAAAAAAAAATTCAATTAATTAATTTAGAATATTTATGGTTACGAGATTCATGTTCTTTCCCTCCCCTCCCCCAAACTCCCTCCCATAACTGCAGTGCAATTCCACTGGCTTTTATGTGTGTCTTTGATCAAGACCTATATTATTGATATTTGTACTAGGGTGATCCTTTAGAGTCTACATCCCCAATCACATCCTCATCAACCCATGAAATATTGACAATTTAGCAAACTATCAAATACTGAAGTTTAAAAAAGGTATTGGTTGTAGAAGTGAAAATACAGTCTTCCCAAGAGTATTTTAGATAAAATTATGGATTGTGCAACAACTACATAGAAATAATATCTCTACAGATATATAAATAGATAGATTATAACCATAAACATATACAAAAGATGGTCAGATTAGGTAGAAATTCAACGTATTTATGAAGTATAGAATATATGCAAAGGATAGAGACACTAGATACTAGAGACAGAAACATAAAATAAAAATCAGCTTCTGATCTTAAGATATTGTCATGAGTGAAATTCAACCAGAGGTAGATTGAGGCATGTTTTCACTGAGTAAGACATTTTATTAACAGGAGCACTACTTTCCAAAAATGGGTCTAATGACTACCTCAGTGAGCCAAAAGGCCAAGAATTGAAGTTGAAACTACTTTTTATAAGCACAGAATAAAGAACAAAATAGAGTAGATGAGGAAATCATACCATTGTTTAAGGGAAGAGTTTACATGCACATAGAACTAGGACTATTCTCTGTCTTAGAAAGATGCTTTATGGATTTATGGAACTTAGCTGCAGGCTGAGGCTACTGATAGTGGACCAAGTATAGCCAGCTCATTGGCTCCTGAGAATGAGATAAGAGCAAATTTATTTGGACAAAGATAAAGCTAGGATGGGACAAGGTTTACTTGTTAGCTCTTAAAGATAGGACACAGATGTCATAATTTCACAGAAGCTGAAGTTATGAGAGAGAAGAAACCTTTCTGGCACAAAGTGCCACTGTTTATTTTCTGGAGGTAACATTCATAGCTTATTCCTCCAGCATTAATTATGTGGTTGTGTATAATATTCTCCTGGTACTATTCATTTTACTGTTCATTATCTTGTATGAGTCTTTCCAAGTTTAAAAAAATCAGTCTGCTCATTTCTTATAGTACAGTAGTATCCCCATCACAATCATATACCATAATTTGTTTATCCATTCCATAATCCAATATCCATTCCACAAATGATGAACTCTCAAATTCTAATTCTTTGCTATCACAAAAAGAACTACTATAAATATTTTGGAACATATGGGATTTATTTCATATTTCCTTGGGAAGCAGACCCAGCTCTAAGTATGTACCTAGTTTTATAACCCTCTGGGTATAAAATGGTTGGATCAGTTCACAGATCCACCAATAGTGTATTAGTGTCCTCATTTTTCCATTTCTCATTTTCCCCTTTTGTCATTTTAGCCAGTCTGTTGTATTTGAGGTAATATTTCAGAGTTGTTTTGGCTTGCATTCCTCTAATCAGTAGTGGTTTAGAGCAATTTTTCATATACCTACATATGGCTTTGATTTCTTTATCTGAAAATTATCTAGTCGTATCTTTTTCAAATTTGTCAATTGGGGATGGATTTTATTCTTATAAATTTGACAAAATTATCTATTTATTTTAGATATGAACCTCTATTTGAGAGAATGTCTATGACATTTACCCCAGTTTTCTGCTTTCCTTCTTCTTGGCAGTATTTTTTTTTTGTACAAAACCTTTTCAATTGAATGTACTCAAAATTATCCATTTTATATTTCACAGTGCTCTCCATTTCTTGATGACTCACAAATTACTCTCCTCTCCATAAATCTATTAGGTAATAATATGTTCCCTATTCTTCTAATTTACTTATAGCATCTCATTTTATATCTAGATCATGTATCCATTTTGATCTTAGTTTAATGAATGGTGTAAGATTTTGCTCTACATCTAGTTTCTACCAAACTACTTTTTAGTTGTAACAGCAATTTTTAACAAATAGTGATTTCTTATCACCAAAACCTGGGTGTATGATTTGGCCCAAAACAAGATGATTATAACTTTTACTGCTATTTGTTGTGTCTGTTCTATTCCAGTGCTTTATCTCTGTTTCTTAGCTAGTATCAGATTGCTTTGATAATTACAGCTTCATAATACAATTCAAAATCTGGTGCTGCTAAACTTTCTTCCTTCACTTTTTTCATTAATTCTTTTGATAGTCTTCGTCTTTTACATCTTTTATTCTTTACAATGAATTCTGTTGTTATTTCTTCTAACAATTTTGGTAATTTAATTGAGAAGTCATTGAATAAATATATCAAGTTGCTTTCGGGAAAAGTTTAGTAGAGAAAAGTCAAGCCTGAGATAGTGTGATAGAGACTTGAAGAGAGAGAGGTTTTGCAGGAAGAGCCAAGATGCAAGAGTCAAGGCTGGGGACCTGTCTGTCAATCAAGAAGAAGGTTTCAAACGGAATGTTCCCAGGAGTGGCAGTTGGGGTTGCTGGCCACAGAGGGGAAAAGAAGCAGAAAAAACCTGGCTTTGACTCTGGCTCAGGCAGTTAAGCTGGCCAGGAGAAACGGAGAGACTTTGGACTTTGTTTCTCTCTGGGGTTGAAGCTGAGACAGGAGACTGAAGGACCTTTGGCGGGGGCTTCAGAAATTAGGCTGAGAGATCATTGGATTTATGAAGAAGAAAGAAGAGTTTAAACAGTTGTTGTCCTCCATCTCTCTAACTGTCAATCACATTAATTGTCTCCGAGTCACAGTTGTGACGGGACTGCTTTCTCAAACCCTCAATTCTTCCTCATTTTAGATTAGGGACACCCTCATCCCTCTTACCTCAGTTTCCCATCCCGTTATCCCAATAAACCCCCTGACTTGAAAAGGAAAAGGAAAAGAGTATCTTTATAGTTTACTCAAGAGGGAGGGAAGAAGCCAAAGGCTTCAAGAAGAATTGGAAGGTGAGGGAGGCAGGGAGGAGAGGGTAAAGGAGGGAGGGAGAGAGGGTAGGAGGAGATTAGGAGAAATATTGATCCACTAGTCACTAGTAGGGATCAGTAGGCAAACCCCAGTGCATTCCCCAGTATCTATCTAGGGTAATCCCCTCTACCAGCAGTGTCTCTCACCTCTGCCACCATTGCAAATAGGCAAGTGTGTTCCCATACTTAGTATCAGCTCTCTCTAGTCTGTCAGAGTACCATTGCAACAGTTATAGTTCACACAGATTAACCTTTTCTATTTCAATAGGATGATAGCTTCAAGGGACAAGAGGTAGCTTGAGACCAGTTTTTGAATACTGCTCTACGATTTCTGACAAATATGATCTTAATGATTTGACTTTGACCTTTCTGGGCCTTCGTTTCCTCATAGGAAAAATGAAACTTTTGGACTAATAGCTAACATTTTTGTAGTATGTTGAGGTTTGTGAAGCTCTTTACAAACACTAGCATGTTTGATCCTCAGTAATCCTGTGAGTTAGATGGAATCATTATGCTCATTTTAAAGACTGAGCCACTGAAAATAAGAGAGGTTAAGTGGTTTGTCCAGGAATGCACACATAGTGCTATCTGAGGCAGGTTTTGTACTCATGTTTCCTTATTCCAAGGATTAGCTGTTCTTTAAGGTCCCATCAATCTGGAATCCGTAAGGTTTGTGTGTGTTCTTCAGATTAATGTAGCCCCATCATGCTTGAGAGCAGACTTAAATGTGTCAGTTAGCTAAAGGGAGATAATGAGGATGGAAGAAATGGAGCCAGGTCTCTATTATTGACATAGAGTGCATTCAGCTTTCAAATTGTCCCAGAATTGCCATTCAAAAACAGAAACAGAAAGAAGCTTCCTTTCCTGTCAAAGTCACAGGATTCTTTTCTTGCTGATATATACAGTTGAGAAAATAATGCTTAGAGAAATATTTTAATTATTCTTTCATTTAATCTTTCTTTCTTTTGTTCAAGAGTAGGGCCTGCCTAGTACCTAACAGGTGATTAATACAGGCTTATTGAATTAAAATGCGTATTCTTATTTAGTGAAATTAATCATTCTCTACTCTTAACATTCAGATTAAATATCAAATTTAATATTCTCTGGAAATGAAATTATCATCTTTTAAAAATTTTACATAGTCCTTAATTGGTCACACCAGAAGGTGTTAGCTCAGAATAAAGTAGCACCTGAAACCAAAATAAAATGAGATGAGAATAGAAAGGAAGGGAGAAGAAACAAATATTGGATTGGAGACTTGGCTCCTATATACATACAGAGAATTCAGATAAGAGAATCTATTTTGTTTATTGAAGAATATGTGTTCCTTTTTCCTTTTAATATAAAGGGAATGAATAACCAGTGGCTTCAGAATTCTGACAATAGCAGATGATTTTTTAAAACATCAAAGCAAAAATTTCCTGTGTTTAGTTATTTGCAACCCTTCAAATACAGAGGGAGAGAATAACAGAGAGAAAGAGAGAGACAGACAGACAGACAGACAGAGGAATATAGGGCTATAGGGAAAATGGAGATAATAAATCTTCTTTGTCAAGAAAAAGGTTCATCAGCAAATAATTGTTGACCTCTAAAAATAACAGAGAATTCTCCCTGAAGTAAAGTATGATTAATAATGAAAGTCTCATGCTGTCCTTTTGAGATCACCATGGTAATGGGCTCAGCCAGAAATTCAAGGCATAGGAATGATTTTAAACCATCTCCATTAAAAAATAACCAAAAAAAAAGAACAACCAAGAAAGACAATAGAACCCTTAAAGTGCTGGATTAGCCTTTGCAAGTCCAGACTGCATCTTTTTAGAAGAGTGGTGATGCATTCATTAGTCTTTACTGTGTGTGCTTGGTATATTTCTGAAGAGCTGGCCAACAGTGTGTCTAAATCTATTTAAGGTTTGCTCATTGAAAAAATATGATCTGATGCAGAATGAAGTAAGAAGCATCCTCCACACCCACTCCAATAAGAAACACAATAACTACAACGATGTAAATGGAAAGATCACCACCACCACCAAAAAAAAAAATCATGAAATTACAAAGAATAAAAAGAGACCTAACCTTAAATATTAAGTGACACCTACTCCCTTGCAGTGGTGGGAGGACAAGTATGGCATATTGCCTATATTTCTAGATCTTGAGAATTATTGAAAGGTTGTATTGATTGTTTCCCCATTAAAATATATTATTCCTTATATAGAATAATGCATTGGCAGGGGTGGGGGAAGAAGATTAGGAGAAATTTTGGCATAATTTTGATGTAAAAAAACAAAAATCAATAAAAGAATCATTTTCATTAAAATTTATATTGTTATTATTAAAATTGCTCGTTTTTACCTTAGGGATATAATATAGTATAGGCATCAATTTTTTAGTTTGTTTATATTACCAGAATATATTCTAACAAAAAAACACTAACATATGTAAGTTATTAAATTATTAAGACCACTCATCTCTACTCTAGGAGTCAGGGTGCTATGTTGGAGCAATGAAAAAGATTAAAATATTATTAGCAATTTATGTATTTATGATTTTAGGATTAAAGCTTTTTTTAAAAAAAGACCTTATTAGTCTTCTGGTTTGATCTCTCATCTTACAGATGTAAACGCTATGAGTCCAAGAGGATAAGAGTCAAGAAAAGTCACATAGGTAGCAATGACAGCAAATATTGGAACTCTCAGCCTGTGACATTAATCCAACACAAACTGTACAATACTATACTGTCTAGAAATAACTGGTATAAAGTAAAGAATCATAGATCAGAAGAACTTTTAAAGCTATTCATTTTTTCCTTCTATTTGATTATAATAGTTGTCAAAAATATAATGCTCCAAATTGCACAAACCTTACTTTCCTTATAACAAGAAATTGTTATGTTGTTATGTATCATATGGTTGAATTATAGTTTATATACCATATAAAAATATTGTGTGTATTATATATAATCAATGTAATATTAAATATTGTTATTTTATACTCGATATATAACATTATAGAATTGTTATATATTATATATAAAATGTAACAATGTAGAATTTTTATGTATATATGTATTATATACATACATACATTCCACTGCAGAGTGTGGGTGGGTTCATGTATGCCTGTGTGCACACACACATAGGAAATTTCAGCCAAAGGATTTTATATGCTCTCATGTCACATTTTAAGGTTTTTATACATAAATGATTGTTTTTCTAATAAAAAATTGAGCCAAAAAATCCACACAAAAACAAATTATGCTTTCCTTATAACAAGGTAACATAGCATTACTATGCCATGTTACCTTGTTATAAGGAAATAGTTTTGAAGACAAGAAGATCTGAGTTCAAATCTTGCCTTGCATACATACTTGGTATATAGCCCTGGACAAGGCACTGGATCTCTCAAAATTCTAGACGAGGTATGTCAAATGCATGGCCCATGCATGGCCTGTCTGAGACCCACAATACTATACCATGCAGCCTGAACATTCCTGAGGACCACTGAAGCAGATTAAAATGTAATTGGAAAAGATTTACCAAAATTAAAAAAACAATAAAAATAGATAATATTTTATATTATATAATAATAGATAATAAAAAATAAAAAAAATAATGTGATTTTAAAAATCAATATGAGGTCAAAAAGGGAGGGAACCTTATGTATAGTTTCATTTAAGTTCTATACCATTGCTCGAGGCAACCTATTAGAGAGAAAATTTTGACCTGCATTAGGGGTGGGTGTTCCCTGTACTACAGAAATGATAGGTCTAGTCTTTATCTTTTCTATCAGGTTAATTTGAGGAAATAGGTTAAATAAGTACAATTATTTCAGGTTTAGAGTTAAGGAAACTAGATTTAAAGGGGGGTAAAACAACCTCCCCACGCTGACACAATTTGTAAAAATGGAAGCCATAATTTAAACCAAGAGCTTCTACTGCCAAGTCTTGTTCTTTTCCTCATTGTGTCTTCTTGCTTCTCGCCATACAATGCTATCTTCTAGGGAAAGAAGAATATTAAATCTTTAGGGCTTTCAGATGCTGAGAAAAGCTCCGCAAATTTAGCCCAGATGGTGACCTATATTTAAACATCATTAGTTATCTGTTACAACTTGTCGACTACATTCTTTATTATTTTGTGGTTGTCATTGTTAGAAACATCCATGAGTATGCTCTAAAGTTTTAACATTCTATGATACCACTGCATTTTTTTTGGGGGGAAGATACCCTTTTGGATTTCATCTTTTGTTGTGTGTCATTTCTAAGTGGAGGTTTATTCTTCATGACTCCTTTTGAGATTTTCTTGGCAAAGATACTGGAATGGAATGACTTGCCATTTCCTTCTCCAACTCATTTTACTGATGAGGAAATTGAGGAAAAGAGGGTTAATCAACTTGCCCAACGTCACACAGCTAATAAGTGCCTGAGTCCAGATTTGTACTCAGGAAGATGAATCCTCCTGACTCCAGACCCAGAGCTCCATCTATTGTGCACCTACCTGCTCCTTTCATTTTTCTTCTATGATGTTAATGACCATTTTAATAATAATTTCAATATCTGTTTTTCTAGTCCAGTGTTCTCTCCTCATAACCAAATTTGAAAAGAAATAAGCTCTGAAGTACCTTTTAGAAGTCATATTTTAATTACTTCATTATTTTCCAATTTCATTAAAACAATTTTAGCATTCATATTTAAAATTTTAGATCTCTAAATTCTTTCCTGCCCTCTCACCTTTTCCCCACCTGTTGAAGAGGCAACCATCATGATATTAATATACATATTAAGTCATGTATAACATAATTCATTTTAGCCCTGTTGAGAGACAATTTTAAAGAAAAGATATATGAGGTGTGTCTGTTTCTATCTTTGTTTGAGTATATATAGAAAGCGAACATCTAACTAGCAGCAATATAATTTGGGATCAACTAGAACTGGGAAAGGGAAAATAAATACAAAGGACTCATGGAATATGAGGATTGTCACTCCAAAAATAAGCAATATGTACCTATTATTTATTGACCTTTTGTCAAGCTATGGGAATATAAAAAGGGGTCAAGAGATGATCCCTTAAGTTTAAAGAGGAAGACAACAAGCAAACAAATATGTATAGATAAGGTATATATAGAATAAATATGAAGCAAATAAGAAAGAAGACACTAAAATGAAGAGGGATTGGCAAAAGCTTCCTATAGAATATTGGATTATAATTAGGTATTAAAGGAAGCCAAATAAGCCAAGGGGTTAAAATGAAGAGGAAAAGCTTTTCTATCATGGAGGCTAGCCAGATCTCAGAGATGAGAGATAAGAAATTATCTCTTGTTAGTAGAATAGCAATGAGGCTGTTGTTACCAGATCAAAGAGTAAGTGGCAGAGGATAAGGAATTAGAAGATTGGAAAGGTAGGAAGGGGCTAGGTTGTGAAAGGCTTTGAATGTCAAACAATGGATTTTGTATTTCATCCTAGAGATGAGAAGCCATCACTGAAATTTATTTTGTAGAGGAGTGACATGGTCAGATCTGTACTCTAGGAAAATCACTTTGGTGACTGAATGGAGGATGGTTTGGAGTGGAGATGGACTTGAGGCAGGCAGACCCACCAGTATTTCTATAGTCCCAACATAAAATGATAAAGGCCTGTACCAGAGAAATGGCAGGGTCAACATTTTAAAAAGATGTTGGAAAGTTAAAATCAACAGACAATGGAAACATCTTGGATGAAAGAGGGCTAATGATAGTGAGGAGCTGAATGAGACACCTAGATGGTGGGTCTAAGGGACTGGAAGGATGGTGTCATTATCTGTAGTAGAAAGAATGATAGAAAGTGGGGTGGGTTTAGGTGGGGAAAGATAATGAATTCTGTTTTGGACATGTTGAGTTTAAGATGACTTCCAATTTGAGAAATCTGAAAGGCTTGCAGAAATGTGAGAATGGATATTAGCAGTGAGTTTAAGGAAGAATAGGTAGATGTGAGAATCATTACTATAGAGATAGTAATTAAATCCATGGGAATTGATGAGATTATTAAGTAAAAAAAAAGAAGACAGAGAGAGAGAGAGAGACAGAGAGAGACAGAGAGAGAGAGAGAGAGAGAGAGAGAGAGAGAGACAGAGACAGAGAGAGACAGAGAGAGACAGAGAGACAGAGAGAGAGAGAGAGAGAGAGAGAGAGAGAGAGAGAGAGAGAGAGAGAGAGAGAGAGAGAGAGAGAGAGAGAGAGAGAGAGAAAACACAGTACACAATCCTTTGGGAACCCTACCATTAGAGAATATGTTCTGGATGAAGATCCAAACAAGGAGACCAAAAACAACAGGAAATCATAAAAATAAATTTAAGGGAAGTTTTAAAAGGTATGATAATTTTAAAATAATTCTTGAGAAAAATAATTTTGCTAAAAATCTGCAAAGCAAGTTGGTGGCAAAAAGAACTAAAGGTAGGAACACCATCAAGGCTTTGGTTTAGCAGTCTAAGATAGTATGATTAGTACATGGATTACAGCAGTATCAATAGAAATTAAAAAGGCTAAGTCCTCGTCATATTAAGAAGGAAGAAATGTGGGATACTCAAATTACATGATGTGGAAATAGTGATGATTAAAAGCTGACTCAGGTTTCAGATATAAATCCTAATCCATCACAGTGGTCCTTGAGCCACTCTGCCAAAAAATAGCAGATCTTCTCTATGAATGCTTTCCTTTTTTAATCCCAGCAGTCATCATTGCCCAGAATGCTTTAGTAATGAGACTCTAAACACACATCTATGATATGGTAAACTCACTGAGAATACAGATAAAAAAATATTGCTAGCAACAGAAAAGGTAGTGTCCAAAGCCATTAAAATCTATACAGTTCAGGTAGAGAAAAACAGACAAACTGGGGAGGTTTGAGAATTTTTTGGGGGGTATTTTGATGTTTCTAGATGATCTGATTTAGTTGGCCATCTTAGAAATGGGGAAATGTAGAGCAAAAACTTCTGGAGGGAGGGGCTAATTTTGTCATTGTTTTTTGTATCTCCAGTGCCCAGGAGAGTGTCTTTCACATAGTAAGTGCTTAATAAGTTATTGCTGAATTGGATTCAGAGTATCTACATTTTGGTCTGGAAATCCATAGATCTCCCTTGCTACCATGGTATTAAATATCAATTTTTAATGTTCTCTAGAATTGTAGTAATCAGCTTTTGTTACATTGTTGTTGTGTTGTTTGTCATGTCTGACTCTGACTCAAATTTGGAGTTTTCTTGGCAAGAGTGGAGAAGTTTGCCATTTCCTATTCTAGTTCATTTTTACAGATGAGGAACTGAGGTGATGGGTTAAGTTCCTTTCCCAGGATCACATAGCTAGTAGGTATCTGAAGCTGGATTTGAATTCAAGAAGATGAGTCTTTCTGATTCCAAGCCCAGTGCTCTATCCAATGCTCTTCCTACCTGTTTTTAGACAGTCTTTAATTTATTATATCTTTTTCCTAGTGTAATAGAGGATCTAAAACCAAAATTATATAATACATTGGCCTTTTTCCTATAGTTTTCATGCAATAATAGCTCACATGTGTCAAACAAGTTACTCTTGTTACAACTTCTTAAAATATGGGAATTACTTTAATAAGACAGTTTTCTATATCCATAAACTAAAATCAGCCCTCTTACTTCGTTTTTATTAGGAAAGGAGAGATGAAGAACTGAGCTATATTCAGGGAATCTAACCAATGTGGACAGCTTAATAGACTAATTTACCCCCTCCCCCATTTCCCCTAAATGATAAGGTTTCTTTTTAAATTTTGAATTATTTGGAGAATTGCCTCAAATATCTCCTTTATTTTGTGTGCACAGATGCAGGCATGGGGAATTATCAGAAAACTATCTCTTTAGCTGACTTGAAGACTAAAAAGAACAAAAGCCAGTGTACTCTCTAGAAATGTACATTAGCTGCCAATCTTATCTTGGCCCCTTCATCGTCACCCATATTTCTCAACAAAGGAAACAAGTATTGCAGAGTTCCAATCTTCAAACATATTAAGTGTTTGATCTTTTTCGTTAAACTTTAAGCAAGCTAGTCAGAGCTAGACTGTTAACTTTCTTTTGAATTGGGCTAATGAGAATGCCTGTCCAAATGAGGATGCTCAGCTATAATACATCTCCATCAATAGATGGGTCCAACCACAAATTTTCTTAATCACTGCATTGCTGTTGCACATTACACAGCCAGGAGCATTTCCACAGATGTTACACCTGCATCAGAAAACAAATGGACCTATTTTGGGCTACAGATGCTTCTATTAAAGAGAACTCAGGCTAGAACCCCATAATAATTATGCCTAATTGCTGCACGCAGTGATATTTCAATGGCATATCTTCTACCATTGAAGAAGAAAAGCAACTGTCATTGAAACAAGGCAATCAACCATGCTGCTTTCCAAGTTTGATGAATTTTATGTGCACTTGTCAAGAAAACAGCTTCCATTTTCGAGTTCATAGAAATTCTCATTTTAATTTCTTTCCATTGCAGTTATACTCAATAAACATTTACTGATCTACAGGTCAGGTTGTATGCAGAATAAGACAATCCTTATTTTTAGAGTAGTTATTGTTTAGTGGGGGTGGAATTGAGGGGAGTTAGAGAAGTATTAAAATAATTCAACATTTAATGAATATTTATTATATGCAAGATATATCTGGGGTTAGTCCCATTTGTTTATTTATTTACATGATTATTTATTTTATTTCACCAGATGTATACTTTTCTTAGCACAAGGAACTTCCAATTTTTAATTAAAAAAACCTTCCCCCATAGTACAGATTTTTATCTGCTCTGCAAATCATTCAGTTAGTCAATAAACATTTATTAAATTATTACTATATGCCTGGCACTACGCTAAACACTAGGGATTCAAAGAAAGACAACAGACAATAACTGTTCTGAGGAATTCATGGTCTAATGGGTATGACAAAACATTCAAACATCTACATACAAATGATCTATATACTAGACAAATAGGAAATAATCAACTAGGGGAAGGCATTGAAATTCATGGGGATGAAATAGTCTTATAGATTTGGCTCAGGCACTAAGAGAACAAGGCACTCACCTTGGGTCATGTAGATAGTATGTGTCCAAAGGAAGAATCAGAATACAGAGAAAAAAATGAAAAACAACACAGTGTTTAGAGAAACCCATATTTTGCTGGGGGATCCAACATATAAAAAGATAAGTAAATAAATAAAAACCACACAAGAGAAAGAACTAACATCTACAGAGAAAAGGAAAAGTTTTCTTAGGAAAGAGAATAGGAATTAAGTCCTGAAAACTAAGGATTTTACTAAGGACCAAGTGAGAGGAGTGAGTATGTTCCTAGTTTGGGAAATGGATCTTGTAGTAGGAGACAGAATGTTGTTTTGACAACTTCAAGAAGGTCAATTTTCACTGCAACATTGCATGCTTAAAGGGGTATCATATGAAACAATTCTAGAAAATTAGTTGAACAGATTATGGAGGAGTATAAATGACCCACTGAATAATTTTTATTTTACCCTAAAGGTAATGGGGAGCCAATAAAGATTCATGAGCAAGGGAAAGACAAAACCAGAATAGAATATTATTTTAGGAGCTCTATGAAGGATTATTTGGAGATGGGAAATGCTGGAATCAAGGAGAACAATTAATAGGTTATTGAAATAGTCTAGGTAAGAAGTGATGAGGGACCTAAACAAGTGATAGTAGTGTGAATGGAAAAGAGTCGACTAATGTGAGAGATGCTGAGGAGAGAAATTCAATGAACTGTGACAATTGAACTTGGGGGATGACAAAGGAGATTGAAGAGTCAAAGTGAATTCTCATGTTACAAAAATCTGGGCAATTAAGGATGTTGGTATATTCATTAGGAAATAAGATTTTTAGAAAAAAACATGATTTTAGAGAGAATGATAATGAGTTCTATTTTGGAGGCAATGAATTAGAATGTTGATGAGATATCGACATGGAAATATTTAGCACAGTTGGTAATGTACATAAGTCCAATAGAATAAAAAATGACATTTATGATGCTACTCAATAATCTATCTGGAATTGATGTTATTTTTAGGATTTGGGAAGAAATGAATTATGAGAACAAAAGCACTATTCCTCCATTATACTCAAGTATTTAAACATATTATATTCAAACAAATTTCCAGGTATAAACTGAGTAGTTTATTTCTATTCCTTGGCTAAACTGGAACAGAGACCTGATTAATTTTATTACTGTGCTTTCAAAAAATTAAAATTTAAAAAGTAATGTAGCTTTCTTTCACCAACAGTATAGAGAACTCAATTATTTTTACAGGTTAAAACATTCACTACAATAAAGTCAGCTGGTTATTAAAGTGCAACCATTCTTTCAGATTATCATGAATCATTTGGTGCATCTCCTGAAAGGGTTAACAAGTATAAGTTGCTTTCTCCCTAAGTACAAAACTTATTACTAAAAATTGACTCAAGATGTGTAATGTACACTCTGAGTTTGTTTTTTGACAGGATGCCTTCCAGGGTCATGCTCTTTGCTAGGAGACAAAAGAAGGAAGAGGTTAATGGGAAAAAAAAAAAGGTTCACTCACTGAAGGGACCAAAGAAGATTTCAGGAATTAGAACCAAAGGACAAAGGAGCATAATCATACAAATTTAGGTCTAGAAAGGACCTAAAAGGTCATCTAGGCCCCCTTATTTTACAGATGAGAAGCAGAGGTCTAAAGGACTGATGCCATTTGGTACTCATCCATGTAGTAAAAGGCAGAGCTAGGATTTGAACATGAGTTTTCTGACTCTTAAATCCAATGTTTTTTGCATGAAACCAGACTGTTATGGAAAGAGCTTCTGTGTTGATCAGAAACCAGGAGAAAAAGAAACCCTGAATCTTGGTTTTATAGAATTATCTGCTATCGTCACCAGCCCCAAATACTCAGAGTGGACTTTGGCTGATTCCTCCTTAAATGAAATATCGTTTAACAATAAAACGAAACATCATTTCATAAGACACATTCTCTTTGCATTGATTAGCATTAGTAAAAATGTATCTCAAATGTAATTTCAATTTATAGGTCAACATCTACCTTAAGGAAAGAAGAGGCGGAGAAATTCTATGAAAAATTTGATAAGAACCTCCAAATTAAGTTAACACATGCTTTAATTATACAGGAACACTTGATTACTTTGATTTTGGCCATAGGGAATTATTACAAAGATGTTATTAAACATGTCTCGGTAGTAATACCTGAAAGACTTATGAACTGTACATTAGCCTCATAACTATGTATAAAGCCTTCTTTGAGATGAGAATTTGATATGATAGACTAGTTGATAATATAACTTTTTTTTCTAAAGTAAAGTTGGTCATATTTTAACAAGCAGAAAACCTGGTTAATGATGTCATGGCAATTTACAAATGAGTTGTTGTGTAGGAATAAATATCAAAACCGTAATTGTAACAAAAATGTATTAACAATGAGAGGCAGAAATGCCTTGAAATCAAGGCAAACAAGCTGAAATATGGTGGAGTAAAAGATTATATTATCACTATTTCCTAAGAAAGTTTATCCAACAGGAATCAAGAGTCACAGTGAGGAGACCCAAACGACCTCTCCAAAAAGAAATATATACATGACATTCCAAGGCAAATTCAGCCCCCCGCCCCCCCCCCCCCAAAAATGTCTACGGTCTTACAGAGGAGTATGGTAGAAGATTGTGAGCAGTATAACCATAGACAATAATAAAAAGCAATGAAGGAAAAAATAAGTTTCTGGGAAAGAGTTCTGATTAAACTAGATTGTAACCAGATCATTTATCAATGAAACTGGCAGGAAAGCAAAAAACAGATAAAAAAACCCCCATTTTTCAGCTATTATAATGGAACCACTGACTTTTGACTAATATTATCCCCAATATTCTGCATGAGAAACCAGAAATGACAAGGAAGAAAATAACAAATGGAAGATAAGCTCTACTAGGGAAGTTACAGAGGAACTGTGAACTGGTGGTGGTACAATTATGAGGGGAACTGATTCTTAAGATACCAGAAAAATAGAAGGATTCTAAATGGTTTGGGGTACGACCCAGACTATGCCAACTAAGGGGAACCAAAAGAATTTCAATAAGTACCAATTCATATATATACTTTCCCAATTCCATAAATTCTTTATAAGAAAGATTTTCCCATTTATTCAGGGCATCACTGTTTAAACAATATTTCAAAGTATATTATAGCTTCATAGTAACTGCTTAGTGGTATAGTGGGTGGAAGGCTAGATCTGAAGTGAGAAAGTTCAGAGAGGGTCTCTATTAACTGTGTGATCCTGGGCAAATGATTTAACTGCTGTCTGCCTCAGTTTACTCATATTTTACATGGGGTAATTATACTTATTTAGGGTTGTTGTATGATAAAAAGAGATGGTATTAGTAGAATGTTGTAAATCTTAACATGCTACATAAATGCTAATTATTATTGTAATAATTGTAGGAGTAACAATAATAACTTTTCAAGAATTTCTGCATCCTACATCATTCAACATTTTTGGGCTCAATAATAGATAGATAACATCTATCTATAATAGGTATCTTTGAAATCTAATAATATCAAATATTATGATAATAATTTATCATAGAATCTGTGAACTAGTCTCTTTATGCCATGTCTTCAACTTTTCCCCATATTTTTGTACACTATTTTTTATCTTTGTGTGATAATAAACTTCTTTATTATGTATACTTAAAGGGAGTGAGAAGACTCTCACTGATGGACTTCCATGGACACAACTTAAAAGCAATGTCAAATGATAACTGAATTGTAATAATTTAATTTTATTTATGTTAATCCCTGACAAAACTAATTAGAATAGTTTCTAATATAATACAACAGCATTCAGGTGCCAATTTATAGAGTAGGGCTTTTATTTTTTCATCTTAAAAGTTCCAATTTCCGGGGATATTTTTTCCAATGATAAAGTTAAGGCAGCTAGGTGGTACAATGGCTAGAGTGCTGGTCCTGGAGTTCGGAAGACCTGAATTCAAATTCAGTCTCAGACTCCTCATAGGTATATTGCTCACTTTCCTCATTTGTAAAATGAGATGGAGGAGGAAATGGCAGACCACTCTGGTATCTTTGCCAAGAAAACCCCAATTGGGATCACAAAGAATTGAACATAACTGAAACAACTGAAGAACAAACTAACCTGTCATATAGAGTGGCTGTGAGAATTAACAAATTCCTAGAAAATACTTTGTATATTTATTTTTGAAACAACAAAGACTAATATTAAAAAGCATCATCTGCTATGAATAATTAGCTTCCTAAAATCCTACAGGTATCTGATTTGGAGTCTTCTCATATGAAAGAAATCATACTTTTGTGAAAATTAATGAGAAAAGGGAAAGAAATTAGACATAGGAAGTAGAAGGTGAAACTTGAAATAATAACTACAAGGTTTCAAGAACCAACTCTGAGATATGCTGACACATATAGCCAAGTCACTTAGCCTCTTAGTTCTCCATGACCAATTGTAGAACATTTGCTCATTTGCATTAATAATGGGTCTTGTCCAAAAAGGTCTGTGGGGGAAGAACATTTTTCTTGTATGTGTTGTCAAGGACAACAGAAGACTATTTCTAGAATGTTGAGTGCTTACTAATTTCAAAAAACATCTTCAAATGAATTTTTTCCCTCATGCTGCCCACTGAATTGGTACAGTGAATTCGCAGAATTTACTGATGACAGATTTTGGAAGATATATTTTGGAAGGAATGGTCTTTCTGAGAAAAAAAATAATGAGAAAAACCTCTTGCCAAAATTATTTATTACAATCTAGAGATTATTTAAAACTTCATATCCTATAGGATCCAAAAAGTAAGGCTATATCTTGAGTTGAATCGTATTAAAAGCAACTGCCTAGGAGAAAGTCTATGTGAATGAACTTTGTGGTTCTCTTTCATAAACCCAAACAGGGTTTCAGTCAAAAAATGATATTACATTAAACACCTCTTCTCTGGTAGTATGGTGGGGTAAAAAGATACAAACGAAAATAACTCCTGGCTTCATGGAGCTTACTTTCTGTTTCATTTTTAAAATACTTTTTATTGACATATCATTTCACATCACCTAAATTTACTCTATTTTTGTCCCTTCCCCTACATCCTCAGGAAAGCCAACCTATATAACAACAACAAAAAAGCTTTTTGTAAGAGAAAAAGAAAAAAAAGAGAAAAATCATCAAAGATCATATATAAAAAGGAAATATATTCAATGTCCCACACCCTCAGAGGTCTCATTTATGTAAAGTATTAGTGAAAGTATCCTCACATCTCTCTTCTTGGGTTCTACATTTGTAATAGATGCTGAAACAGAATTGAAATTCTGTTTTGAAACCGATGATAATTGATTTTAGGCCAGAGATTACTCAGTGTATAAAAGAAAATTTAAGAATTCAAAATATGGCTACTACAATCTGAAAAAAGAGGATGTAAAATATCTATTAAAGGTGAATAATTTGCTCATAAAACACAAGAATATGTTTGAAATCCTTAAAATTTTCCTTTTACTAATTATTTTCCAGGGCTTGCCAAAGTTAAATCCAGGTAACATGCCAAGATAAAGACATTATTTGAGGTGGGGGAAGTGATTCAAGAAGAGAAAACCCAGAAAATAAAAGGTAAAATTTCCTAACTTCTAGCAAGGAAGAAAAAGAAGAATATTCTAGAACAGGAAGAAAATACATATTTGGTTATTTTTGCTCATATTTTTATATTCCTTGCTAAATTCCAAAGTGAGAAAAAGAAGAAATGCATTTTCTTTTTAGCTCTAAGTGGTTTACCAGGAAAAAAATATCCCCTTCTGATGTCCAAATAGCTTATAAATACATAATGAAATCTAAATTCATTTTAAAAATGTCTATGGGAAAGTTCCATTCAGTAAGCTTCAGTAGCCAGCTATCCAGTTTACCTGCAAAGGGCAGAAAAAGGGCCTTAAGTGGAGCTGAGAACATTAACCTTAGAATTATGAGGTGAAATACAAGATTTTTGGGGGAAAAAAAGTGCTCACTGAGGCTTTGGCTTAGATACTTTTAGAGTGTCTCAAACATTTGTCAGGACACCTATAGAATTTTTAATAGAGTTCAGATGGCCTAGAAAATGTTGTAGCTTTCTGGCTGAGTAGTATTAAAGAATTATAAATTTATTATTTGATAACCTGGGTTGATTTGCTGATAGAATTTCAGTACGATTTGATACTATTTCATCAGTTTTAAAGATGATATATTTTCAATTTATTCTAAACTATTAAAATTTAAATGAGACTTACAAGAAAAAATATTCAGTGTTTTTTAATACAATGGGGAACAGGCAAGTGTTATATTCCTGAGACAGTGTGTTTATGTTTTAATATTATCAAGTTCTTCATAAATGACTAATCTATTTATTCAAAGTTAATTTCAAGAATTGTTATTTTTTTCTGAGGGAAAAGTACAAAGGGATTAACTAATTCACTTTGATATATAGCGAAAGGTTTCTCTTTTATAGATATAAAAACAAAGTTCCATTTTGTGAAGTCAGTATGGCAACTCCATATTTGATAAAGATTTTCCAAGACTACACATAATTCTTCTTAGGATCAAAGGTTTTTCTTACCTTTCCCAGGAATTTCTAAGAATTTTAAAATACATATTTGGAGTTTGTAAGCCAACTTTTCTTACTGCGACCTTCCAACTCATCTCATTTGCTTTAATCTTGGAATCAGTTCTATTTCCCATTGCCAAATGATAACTGGAGTTGAGAATGGATAGGTGGGGATGTTGTATAGTAGAAGAAAATGAACATAAAAAGATAGGATGTTTATCATTAGAGGAAGAAAAAAGACAATAAAATAAAAAAGAGAAAAATAAAGTAGAATAGATATTTTCTGAGATTTAAAATTCTGAAGGCTTTTAATAAATCCTAAACATTAGGGTTAGTTGTTTTTTCTTCTCCTTGTTCTTTGTTTGGGATATAATATCATTAAGGTAGGAAAGTACCAGTGAGGAAACTCCATCAACCAATGTATATAAGCTATTATCATGCAACTTAACATTTCAAGATACAAATAAATCAAATTGTAACCATCAGATTTTCCATATTCGTTATACTAGAGCTAGGTTCTCTACCATAGTACTCTTCTATTTTTTTATTTCCCTATTCTTATTGTAGTAAAATTCTTTTGAAAAATTTTAGATCACAAAATAAAATTTAAACTCTAATGAGCATGGAAATTGGAAATAGATTTGTATTTGACCCATTAAGTGACCTGTAACTCAAGATTCCTTAAGTCACTAGTATTTCAAGTAGCTCTGAAATGCTTTTTGGTGGGGCCAACCAAAACAACAAAAATGATCATTTTATCCTAGGCTTAATTTATCAGTGGACAGAGCCCTGGGTTTGGTGTCAGGAAGTTCTGATTTCATATCCTGTCAAAGCTTAGCAGCATGAGCCTTAGTAAAGTAACATAACCATTGTCTATCTAAATTTTTCTTATCTGTACAGTGGAGATAATCATCACATTTTGCTCATAGAGTTACTGTTAGAGTAAAATGAGATATTTACAAAGTTCTTTTCAAACTCTAAAAAGTTATCTACATGATACTTACTTTTACCACTACCACTCCCACTCCCACCAGCAGCACCACCAGCAGCACCACCAGCAGCACCACTACTACCACCACCACTACTACTACTACTACTACTACTACTACAACTACTACTACTACTACTACTACTACTACTACTACTACTATTCTCATTATAAGCATATGACATAAGTTTTTAAATTCAGTAATGAACTTCGCATTTTTTCCTTTCTCTTCCTTAAAAAGCTAGCTAGTATGTGTGGCTTCAATTATATGAATAACTACCAAAGTTTTTCCTCTAGCCTTGATTTCTTTTTACTGGATCAAGTTTCTTTTATATTTCACACACTCTATTATTATAGCTACCAGTGTAGGAAAGTAGAAAATGATGAGTAAAGAACTACAGTAAAAAAAAAAGGAGATCTAAAATATAGTAGCACACCATAAAAAAGGAAAATAGAAGGTATCTTAATGAGAGCCATTCACCTCTGAAATATTGGCTGAGGCAGTTATTATAAGTGAATTAAAGGCAATTAAGCCAGCAACATATATTATGCAGAGTTTGATAGAAGTCGAGGTCAGTCAAAGAGAAGTGCCCTCTATTCAAAAGAAATTCAACATATTTTCATTGATGTTCAATAACTAGGAGCCTCATAACTGAAGAACAAGTTAAATTTTCATTGGGCCAGAATATCTTTTTTTTTTTTAATTTTATAGTATTTTATTTGATCATTTCCATGCATTTTTCATTAAAGACAAAGATCATTTTCTTTTCCTCCCTCCCACCCCCCGTGGCCGACGTGTGATTCCACTGGTATCATACGTGTTCTTGACTTGAACCCATTGCCATGTTGTTAGTATTTGCATCAGAGTGTTCGCTCCGAGTCTTTCCTCTGTCATGTCCCCTCAGCCATTGTAGTCAGGCAGTTGCTTTTCCTTGGTGTTTCTATTCCCTCAGTTTGTCCTCTGCTTTTGGATAGTGTTTTTTTCTCCTTGATCCCTGCAGATTGTGCAGGGACATTACACCACCACTAATGGAGAAGTCCATTACGTTCGATGATACCACAGTGTGTTTGTCTCTGTGTACAATGTTCTCCTGGTTCTGCTCCTCTCACTCTGCATCACTTCCTGGAGGTTGTTCCAGTTCACATGGAAATCCTCCACTTTATTATTCCTTTGAGCACAATAGTATTCCATCACCAACATATACCACAATTTGTTCAGCCATTCCCCAATTGATGGGCATCCCCTCATTTTCCAATTTTTGGCCACCACAAAGAGCGCAGCTATGAATATTTTTGTACAAGTCTTTTTGTCCATTATCTCTTTGGGGTACAAACCCAGCAGTGCTATGGCTGGATCAAAGGGTAGACATTCTTTTATCGCCCTTTGTGGGCCAGAATATCTAAACTCAGGATTTGTTAATAAGTAATGAATAAGAAATTATCATAAAAAACATAAAAGCTATTATTTCCTGGATGATCTCTTAGGAAAGGATGCCCAAGACAAACCTAAAAGTTGTCAAAAAACACAAGATAGAATCTGGAGGGTGTTAACATCTGAATAATGGTCTGATTGATAGACAATTCAAACTTGGTCATTAATAAGAGTTGTGAACAAATGTACTCTGTTCCTTGCATATATGGTGGATTATGGGTGTGTGATAGTGTCTCTACTCTCCAAGACCACTAAGGCATTAATTTTTTTAAACTTCTTTTCCTTTTTTTTTAATTGCTCTAAGGTAAAGCCTTCAAGATAAAAGAGGAGTAAAGGTAATTTTTTTAAAAAAAGATAATAAATAGGATGTAAAATATATCATGAACTAAAAAAATCTAAGGAATCAGTATCTTTTGGTGAAATCATTACTAGTGGTCTCTAAGTCCTAAAATCTCAATTCTTTCTAGAGTTTATCTTAAGTGAGATGTGTAATTGGTTTCAGATCTTTCAGAAACAGCATTGAGTAGTGGAAAGAGCATTTTCTGAGGTTTAAAATTCTAAAGTCTTTTAAATAAATCCTATGGGTTAAAGTTAGTTGTTTTCTGTCTTCTTGTTCTTTTTTGGAGTAAGATTTCATTGTAGAGAAGTTCCAACAAGAAAACTTCATCAAACAATGCATATCAGCTATTATTCTGCAACTTAAAACTGACCATTGAACACAAAGCCAGGAGACTTTTTTTAGTCTTTTGCTTAGTTGATAATATTTACACATCCTTAGACAATCTACTTCTTCCTTGATATCACTTATTCTCCTCTGTGAAATAAGAGGAGTGTGCTACATGATGTCCAAGAATTGTTCATGTGTTAAAAACTCTGATCCTAGATATTTCTTTCATTGATTCTCTAGGAAAAAATATTTTTAAGATATTCCAGAGGTATAAACTACAGCAGAGGACATCAGATTATAAAGTCCTTGAAATGATTTGGATGTATTGATTCAACATGTGAATAGTACAAGTTTTGTTTGTTTTATATCCCCCTGGGCTCCACTTAAAATTTAGGGTAACTTTTTAGTAGACCAAAAAACAAGGGAATAATTTGATAGGAATCAGATTTTAGAACATTCTACCTTTTTTCCATTTCTTTTTATTTTCTCTCACAGTAAGAAAATAAGATCAAGGAAATCATCTGAAAGGAATAGAGACAAATAATTATTTTTTTAAAAAGACTTTCATGGAGCTTTTGGAACCACCTATTTCAAGAAGTTTACCTTTCTAAGAACAAGAGATATTATAAGCAGTAAGCTGCTATTTACATATTGCCAAGAATTTCTCTTTCAAACTATCTGAGCTATGTCTGGGCAATGCTTGATTGAATTACACTGAAAAGTGCTACAGAAAAAAATTCCTATGCTAGGATACTAGCACAATATTTATCGTTTGCTCTGACAAAAGCACAACAGTGAAGGACAATGAATCATCTATATAGCTTAGCTATTTAATGAGGTTCAAATTGAACCTTTCTAATAGTATATTTCTTTAACATAAAGTATTTTTTTAGACAATTTGTCCTAATTAAAATAGAGTCAAGTACAATTACTGTTTTGCCAATGGATTTGTGTAACCAAACACTTTAGTCTATATGTATAAAATAAGTACTCTATGGTAGGGAAATACATATTCATGGTTATTTAATTAATATTAAATTTGTAATAGAACCATATTTGCTATAAATCATGCTATATATATATGCATATATATATATATATCTCCAATGTCATATCATACTAATTTTAAATTCTTAGGATCTGCCAAATTTCTCCATATGGAAAATTCTCTCATAGGGAACTAAAGATTTTCTCTGAAATCAATGTTTTTCATTCCTATTATGGTATCCCTTTTCTATAAAGCCTCTGAAAAGGTTATCACCTCATTCAGATGTTAAGGTGCCCCATTATAGTAGGTCTTGTATTTTCTTTAAATCTTGCTCCTTATGATACTTCTATGTTACTCATCCCTATAAATTTAACTTACTTAATTTGTGGTGTTTTCAAACAAAGGGCAACATTTTCTTTTTATGGAAAAAGTCAAATCAAGGACATGGATCATACTGCAGTAGTGTCTTTTTTACTTCATTTGGAGAAACACCTCAAATGCTTAGTGCAACACTCCTGGCTATGTGCTTAGGAGATAACATCACCTAATTTCATAATGATATCTTTAGCCATGAGGCTGCTCAGAGAGAAAACAAAAAAAGGATCTTTATTTTTCATGACAGGTTCTTAGGGCTGATAAATTTCTTTCCATGAAGTATAAAACTACAACAGAAGCTTTAATCCATGAAAGCAAGACTAGAAAAAGTAACTGAAAACTTGATGTGATTTTAGAATATTTTAAATTCGTATTGCCAGTCTTTTCCTTCTAGTTATTTAAAATTTCATAACAAAACTTTTACTCATTCAACTTGAAAAAAGCAGAGAATACTACCACCCACTCCCATTGCAGATACCACAGGATGTATGACAAGCATTTTGGTTGATTATTAATTAATAAACCTTTAATAATTATTAGTCATTTACCCCTTAGTAAGCTTTCCCATTTTTTTCTGAGAAAATTTAAGTAGAAAATAGAAGAAACAAGCATGAGGGGACTAGGCAATTGGGGAAGGAGAGTAGTATCCACAGAAGGCAATGACTAAAAAAGAGAGGCTGGAACAGGGGATAAAGGAGACAAAATTATTATAACTTATAGTTTTCCCTAGGGTCAGCTCTGCATATAGGCCAGGGCATACAATAAACATTCTAATATTTTCCCCTTATAATTAAAATTATTTGTAAATATAACAGTTCTGAGGTAAAGAATAAAAGTCAATAAATCATCAAAAATTACTTGAGATTCTAAAAAAGAATGTTAGTGGGGAAAAATTTAGCCAAAGGGAAAACATTAACCTTACATATTCCAATGGGAACGAATACTCTTTACATTAAAGTGAACAAAAATAGCTACTTTCCATTAATATGTAATAAGCATCATGTTTTCTGAGCTATTGCCCTGATTTAGCTTCTTTCTCATTTACTTTGATGTTGGTTCATCAAAGCTGTTTTAAAAATTAATACTATGTTCAATCCTTTTCATAAACCAGTGTAGTACTGGAGAGGAGGTTAAAAATATATT